>NC_091953.1:26941562-27076562 GCF_031021105.1 Erythrolamprus reginae | reverse complement strand
CTATCTATCTATCTATCTACCTACCTACCTCCCTACCTACATCTATCTATCTATCTATCTATCTATCTATCTATCTATCTATCTATCTATCTATCTATCTATCTACCTACCTCCCTACCTACATCTATCTATCTATCTATCTATCTATCTATCTATCTATCTATCTATCTATCTATCTATCTACCTACCTCCCTACCTACATCTATCTATCTATCTATCTATCTATCTATCTATCTATCTATCTATCTATCTATCTATCTACCTACCTCCCTACCTACATCTATCTATCTATCTATCTATCTATCTATCTATCTATCTATCTATCTATCTATCTATCTATCTACCTACCTCCCTACCTACATCTATCTATCTATCTATCTATCTATCTACCTACCTCCCTACCTACATCTATCTATCTATCTATCTATCTATCTATCTATCTATCTATCTATCTATCTATCTATCTACCTACCTACCTACCTCCCTACCTACATCTATCTATCTATCTATCTATCTATCTATCTATCTATCTATCTATCTATCTATCTACCTACCTACCTCCCTACCTACATCTATCTATCTATCTATCTATCTATCTATCTATCTATCTATCTATCTATCTATCTATCTATTTTAAATAGATTCTAAAAACACACAAACTATCCAATCAACTAAACCAGTGGTTCTCAATCTTTCTAATGCCGCGACCCCTTAATACAGTTCCTCATGTTGTGGTGACCCCCCAACCATAAGTCTAGCACCAATTCTCCCAACAGAGCTTTAAGCTGATTGGCAGGAAGGTCAGAGGGACACCCTTACTGTAAACACCTGATAGGTCAGATTGTAAAAATATGTTCCAAGGCACCAGAATAGAAGCTTTAGTTCCTAACACAATTTTTTTATCTTTTCCCATGGTCTTAGGCGACCCCTGTGAAATGGTCATTTGACACAATTCGACTGTGACAGATGATAGTCTTCACAGCCTTTCAGAAAAGCCAGTAGGCCTTTTATAACTTTTGCTACATGTTAAAATACCCTAAGTAATTTCAAACTAATTGCTTACTGCATAATGTGATCCCACGCATGTCTTTAATATGTGCTTGAAGCTTTCTACATCCACAGATTTATGTCCACTTGTTTCCAATCCCTGGAGGCAAATAAAGCAACAAAACATTATTAAGCATTAGTAGAGAGCAGTAGACATGTCAAAATGTTAACTACTGTTCTGCCGGGCTCTCTGGTATGAGCCTCCCGAAAATTCAAGGGCACCAATTTCAGACACACACATGTTTGAAAATTCAAAACAATGTTCTTTATCCCAAAATTCAAAATAAACTAAGCACTCTTTTTGTATTGCAAAGAGCACTCATCCAAAAACAACCAGGTAGTCTGTACAATTTCCCTTAATCAGTCCTTAAGTACTTAGCTTGCAGCTGTGAAGAAACGTCACAGCCCTTCTTCTTCCAACGAAGTGAAACACACACACACTTTGCTCTGCTTTGGTTTCAAAGTCATGAAAAATCAACAAACAAAGTCCGGAGACAGCAAGGCAGTCCTGAAGCGCAACGATCAGATAACCTTCCACAACGGCCAAACCCACACGCTGCTATTTATATCAGCAGCACTAATTACTAGAGCCCCACCCAAACACAGGTAGCCACTCTTATCTCCTGTAATATGCCCTCAATTGGTCTCTTCTACACATAACTCTGCACCTGCGTGGGTCCAAGACTTCCGCATCCGAATCGACCAAAGATAATGGAGATTGACTTCCTGGGCTATGTGCCAAACCCCCCTCTTCCAAGTCACTCCCACCTTCTTCTTCATCCGAGGAAACTGCACTCCCTGACTCTGTTGGCAATAAAACAGGCCTATGACATGTTGAAGTTTCCCCTGCATCCACCTCCACATTCCCTGGGGCAGGAGCTGGGCCAGAGCCAACCACAACAACTACTAGGTTTTCAAATCATAGTTTCATTCTTCTCTCACTTCTTTCTTTCTTTCCGAATCATTCAAATATGAGAGTAATGTTACATGTTAAACTAAAGTACCAGAATGTCAATATTTTCCTCATCATAAATCAGATGCTGGGGAGAAATGTGCAGCTGAAGAGGGAATGTTGGCAGAAGCACTGCGGCTTCCCATGGAGAAGGCAGCACATTCCTAACAAGGGATCAAGAGAAGAGTCTGAGTCTTATGACCTAGATGGGGGGGGGGGGAAGGAACACCTTACCACAGTGATGACAAACCTTTTTTGGTCCATATGCCAAAAGGGAGGATTGCGTAACGTGAGCCGCTTGGCTGCCTCCGTGTGTGTGTGTGTGTGTGTGTGTGTGTGTGTGTGTGAAAGACAGAGAGAGGGGGAAAGAGAGAGAGAGAGGGATGGAATACTCGCAGATACAAGGATACAAGCAAAGATGAAGCGCCACGGATGGATTCATATTATATCTGTTGCCCCCTTTGGCTCTCCTTTGGGTGTGGATCCATTACTCATTTAAAGCATTAATGCCACCCTTCTCTCTCTCTCTTTCTCTCTCTCTCTCTCTCCCTCTCTCTTGCAAAGCAACCCATAGCCTGGAGAAAGGAAAACTGGGACTTCTTAAAAACCACGCTTTTCACAGGACAGTCTTGCTTTTTAATAATTTGTCCCGCGTCCCGCGTGGTTTTTTAAAAATCCCAATTTTCCTTTCTCCAGGCTACTGGTTGATTTGCAAGAGAGAGGGAGAGAGAGAGGGGGGGGAGAGGGAGAGGGAGAGAGAGAGAGAAGGGTGGCATTAATGCTTTAAATGAGTAATGGATCCACACCCAAAGGAGAGCCAAAGGGGGCAACAGATATAATATGAATCCGTCCATGGTGCCTCATCTTTGCTTGTATCCTTGTATCTGCGAGTATTCCATCCCTCTCTCTCTCTCTTTCCCCCTCTCTCTGTCTTTCACACACACACACACACACACACACACGGAGGCAGCCAAGCGGCTCAGTCATGCCTTTACAGTTGTTGAAATCCTTTGCAGGGCTTGCTAATAGATGACAATGGTTTTCTTTCTTTTTTTCTTTCTTTCTTTCTTTCTCTTTCTTTCTTTTGTTTTCTTTCTTTCTTTCTTTCTTTTTTCTTTCTTTCTTTCTTTCTTTCTTTCTTTCCTTTCTTTCTTTTTTCTTTCCTTCCTTCCTTCCTTTCCTTCCTTCCTTCCTTTCCTTCCTTCCTTTCTTCCTTCCTTCTTTCTTTCTTTCTTTCTTTCTACCTCATTTACTGTGATAGGAAAAATTATACCCAGAGCCCAGAAGGGAAAACAAGAAAAAAAATCAAACTTTTGCTACCGGTATTGCATACCTGACCATACCCGTAGGAGCCCACCATTGATTTTCCCCTGAAGAGGAACTCATTCAGTCAAGTTATAGTGAGTCACTGTTATACGATGGGCAGCAATAAATCTCAGCTGAGAGCAGTGGAAAAAGTTGGGAGGTGACTGCAGGGAAATGTTTGAACATTTTCAGCCTATTTTGTGGTAAAGGAGGAGAAAAGCCATTTTCCTTCTCTTTCATTTTACTTTCTCTGTGTTACCCAATTGGGCTTTCTTGAATAGCTCAAATCCCTTTGAGATTTCATCCAGCTATAGATCAAAGAGTTATTGCAAAGGCCCTCTGTGATATTTGGGCAAGACTGAAAGTAAAATTTATTAAATTAGTCATGTCTTAGACTCCACAGTTTGCACAGTTCGATTTTGAGTAATGTTGTTTGAAAATTAAATGTATACGCCATCCAAAGTGAATACAGATAGTCCTCAACTTACAATATTTAATTTAGTGTCCGTTCGAAGTTACAATGGCACTGAAAAAAGTGACTTATGATCAGTTGCAGCATCGCCATGATCACAAGGTTAAAAATTTGGATCCTTGGCAACAGGGGTGGGTTCTAACTTGCCTCACTGCCACTTCGCTTCCTTCTGTGCGGGCATGCCAAATACCCACAGGGAAGGGTATTAAATCAGTGCTCGGAGACTGCTTCAATTCAATAGGTTTCGTCTGGGTCAACCAGCGTAGAGGCTAGGCTGTAAATTGTTGGGCCGCAGTAATTTGGAAAGATTGCTCGCTTTCTATTGTCAGCATCGTTGTGGAGATTACTTGCTTGTAGGAAAATGGAACTTGGAACTCGGAATTCCGAACTCGGAATTTGGAATTTGGAATTCGGAATCTGGAACTCGGAGTTCTGAACTCGGAATTCCGAACTCAGAATTTGGAACTCGGAATTCCGAACACGGAATTTGGAATTTAGAACTCGGAATTCTGAACTCGGAATTTGTCGTCATCGTGGAGATTACTTGCCATGTAGGATGCCCACAGTTCTGTGTCCAGGTTGTAGAACACCGGTGCTTGAGCCATGACGGAGCTCATGATTGCTTCAGCGGGAGTTCGACATCGTCGTCGCCAGTGTTAAATCAGTGCTTGGAGACTGCTTCAATTCAACAGGTTTCTTTAATCATCTTGGTCATACGAAACGCTCTCTACAACAACCAACTCCCAACAAGGGCAACGGCTAATCCGTTGCCCTGTTTATACATTTCTATTAGGCGGGAACATTTTCAGACAGCAGTTTATTTTTGGCGGTTCTTTTAAGCCAAGCCGCGTTTTAACCAATCAGCGACTTTATTGATTATTTCTCTTAAGACATAACAAAGGGCATGCCAAAATTCAAAAAGACCAAGATGGAGACGCATGTACGGTGCCAGAAACTTGACTTCTGCACATGTACAGAAGAAAAAAAAATCCAGAAAAAAATTGCCGCCCAAATTTAATTTAAAAAAAAAAAAAAAAAGACCGCACCATCCACAGAACCAGTTTTGTGACATCATCGTGATGTCACCAGCGGGTTGCTACTGGTTCAGGCAAATAGGTCAGAACCAGGAGGAACCCACCTCTGCTTGGCAACTTACAAACTTACAAATACTTCAATCCCAATTAACCCAAATAATGTATGCTCCATCTGTAGCAAATATTAAAACAATAAAATAGCAATTCTTAATCATCCTTCATCATTCATCCTATCATTCTTTCAAGAAAACCCTTGCCAGTATAGTGGTACCTCTTCCTAAGAACTTAATTTGTTCTGTGACCAGGTTCTTAAGTAGAAAAGTTTGTAAGTAGAAGCAATTTTTCCCATAGGAATCAATGTAAAAGCAAATAATGCGTGCAAACCCATTAGGAAAGAAATAAAAGCTCGGAATTTGGGTGGGAGGAGGAGGAAGAAGAAGAGGAGGAGAACAGTCGCTTCCCAGAGTGAAGGGAGAGTTTCTTTTCTCTGGGCGCTGGCAGAGGTTTATACTCTCTCCAAGCGTCCAGAGAAAGGAAAATGCTTTGTTCGCTCTGGACTGCCAAAACCTCCTTAAGCGCCACCGAAAGGTTCCTCTGGCAGCCCAGAAAAGCCTGAGATGGCCGGGGTTAAAGGGGGAATGGCAGGAAACTGGCTGGGCCTTCATGCCACTCCCAAATTTCTTGGGAAATTTTTTTAGGCTCGGGTTCTTAACTAGAAAATGGTTCTTAAGAAGAGGCAAAAAAATCTTGAACACCCGGTTCTTATCTAGAAAAGTTCTTAAGTAGAGGTACCACTGCATAGGCAAATAATAATAATAATAATAATAATAATAATAATAATAATAATAATAATAATAATTTATTAGATTTGTATGCCGCCCCTCTCCGTAGACTCGGGGTGGCTCACAACAACAATAAAAACAATATACAGTGTAACAAATCTAATAATTAAACGAAAGCATCTAAAAACTTGTCATTTAAAAAAACCATACAACACAAGCATATCATGCATAAAACTCTGTAAGCCTGGGGGAGGTGTCTCAATTACATACTGCAAGGATTATGTTACATTCTTGCTTGATAGAAACATAGAAGTCTGACAGCAGAAAAAGACCTCCTGGTCCATCTAGTCTGCCCTTATACTATTTTCTGTATTTTATCTTAGGATGGTTATGTGTTTATCCCAGGCATGTTTAAATTCAGTTACTGTGGATTTATCTACCACGTCTGCTGGAAGTTTATTCCAAGGATCTACTACTCTTTCAGTAAAATAATATTTTCTCACGTTGCTTTTGATCTTTCCCCCAACTAACTTCAGATTGTGTCCCCTTGTTCTTGTGTTCACTTTCCTATTAAAAACACTTCCCTCCTGGACCTTATTTAACCCTTTAACATATTTAAATGTTTCGATCATGTCCCCCCCTTTTCCTTCTGTCCTCCAGACTATACAGATTGAGTTCATTAAGTCTTTCCTGATACATTGATATACATACAATGTCCTTTTCAAGAATGAATCCTTTCTTTCATGATCACCTTACATTAAAATCGAATCAACCCCAAAGCATAAATATTTTATATTAGACAAATGTTTTCAATCAATAGATGCCTTTAATCTATGTTTTCCAATGGGATAAAATCTACAAATCTCCTCAATTTAGTGCCCCCCAGATATTTTGCAACTGCAACCTCCGAGCAAATGTCATTATGTATATTACCAATCATTTAATAGGATGACTGTACCTGAAAGGCTGTGTATAGTTTCTGTAGCTGATCAAGTGTAATCTGCTGTTCAATCTTGCCAAGACAAAGAATAGGATGTATTAATGCAAGCATGATATGGTACACAACTGAATTTCAGAGATAAGTTTCTAGTTTGATGTCTTGAGTCAATAACTAATATCCTATCCAATAACTAATAGTCAATAAAATGTATTTAGTCCCCTCACAAAGCATAAGGAAGAATATACCCTCTTAGAAGGCAAGTAACAAAATAGTAATACATGAAAACAGTATATAAATGCAAAACCTTAATAAATAACACCCCCAAATGTTCAACTCTACCCTTCTGAGCTAAGGTTTCAGGTGTTTTAGAGAAACAAAAAGCACTATTAATGTGGAATGTATCTAAAAAGAAGTTGCAATATGAAAAAATGTTTTAGCAGAGAGTGAATTAAGTTTTCCTTCATTATAACAGTTTTATTTACATGCCTTCGGCTAATCTATATACAAATTAGCATTTATCAGAACAACAAAAGCAATAAAACATATTTCATACACATGAATGGTGGCTTCAGGGTCTCCGTCCCACCTACAAACTCATAATATTTTAAAGAAGAAAAATAGATATGGGTCTCCAATATCTTCGCTTCAGATTTGGGTGGTTGGCTTTGAACAGAGTGCAGTGCCAGTTCTGTGGCAGCTCCATAGAGATTGAGAAGTGTGCTACAATCCTACGTAACCTGATAAAAATGTATAGAGTGACCTAAAATATACGTCTCCGTTTTCACCTGACTTCTAAGCAACTTAGAAACATAGAAACATAGAAGACTGACGGCAGAAAAAGACCTCATGGTCCATCTAGTCTGCCCTTATACTATTTCCTGTATTTTATCTTACAATGGATATATTTTTATCCCAGGCATGTTTAAATTAAGTTACTGTGGATTTACCCACCACGTCTGCTGGAAGTTTGTTCCAAGGATCTACTACTCTTTCAGTGAAATAATATTTTCTCACGTTGCTTTTGATCTTTCCCCCGACTAACTTCAGATTGTATCCCCTTGTTCTTGTGTTCACTTTCCTATTAAAAATACTTCCCTCCTGAACCTTATTTAACCCTTTAACATATTTAAATGTTTCGATCATGTTCCCCCTTTTCCTTCTGTCCTCCAGACTATACAGATTGAGTTCATTAAGTCTTTCTAAGCTTTCTGTACAAAGGACATTTGAATAAGCTTTTATATACCCTGTTTTCCTGACAATAAGTTACCCCTGAAAGTAAAACATAGGAGAGGTTTTGTAGAATTGCCTAATACTAAGGCATCCCCCAAAAGTAAGACGTAGGAGACGTTTCGTTTCGCAACGTTCCCGAACAGAACATATATAACACTGCTGTCCATAAATTGCATCCCAAAACGCTGCATCAATCAGATTTAAAACACATCCAACACGCATCTAACATGCGGCTGCGTGTTTGGATGCATTTTTGCTGCAGCAGGATACAGGATACAATTTATTGGGGATAAAAATAAGACATCCCCTGAAAATAAGATGTAGCATATCTTTGGGAGCAAAAATTAATAGAAGACACTGTCTTATTTTCGGGGAAACACGGTAACTCTTCATAGACTTTAACTCTGGAAAATCCTTAGTAAAGCCAACAAGGAGAATGCGTTATACTTTGCCTTTCCAGAGGCTCCTGGAGGAATCGGCACGGTGGTGAATGCTTTCGCTCTCTGAGATGTTTTCCATGAGCCCAATGGAGTGACTCCTTTGCTGCCGTTTCAGCAATTCCCTCAGCTGCCATTCTGGAGGTCTGGGAATATTCTTTTGGTCTTCTGAGAAGCTGCCAATTGACACTGCAGAGGCAGTTTGCAACCTGGGGCCTGCGAATGAAGTCTGCGCCCTTCGAAACAGAGAGTCTTTTGTCAACGTCGGCTCTGTTAGCTCATTCAGAATGCTGTCCAAAGCACAAAAACAAAAAAAGTGACCATGTGGGAAACGGCATTATTGTTCATTCATTATTAACCAGTTTTTGGGAACAATAGTAACAAAAGAAGTAAAGTTCCAGACTGGGGTTAGAGTTAATTCTCTTTGACACAATGAGACAGGGTTTTTCACACACCCCATCCATAAATTACCATTGTTTTACTAACAAATAAAGATGCCTGAGGTATGAAAAGGTGAAGTGACTCTCAAATTTGGATTAAAGCTGCAGATAACAAACCAAGAAAGAAGAACAGAGGAAGAAGAAGGAAGAAAAGTGCTTCCTTATGGACACTTACTATGTCAGTAACATTTAAGAGTTTCTGTCTATCTATCTATCTATCTATCTATCTATCTATCTATCTATCATTATTATTATTATTATTATTATTATTATTATTATTATTATTACTACTACTACTACTACTACTACTACTACTTTATGCCACCCCTCTCCAAGGACTCGGGGTGGCTTACAACATACAATAAAACAATGTATTAACATTTCAGATCCAATTAATGAAAGATAAAATCTAAAAAAAACCAAAAGCCATAAAAAACAGTCATTCCTATTCAATCAACTTTCTCTCAGCACATTTATTGGCTGGGGGCAAGAATCTAATGGCCTCAAGCCTGGAGACATAAATGAGTCTTAACTCTTGCGGAAGGCAAGGAGGATGGGGACAGTACAAATCTCCAGGGGGAGTTGATTTCAGAGGGCCGGGCTCCCCACAGAGAAGGCTTTTCTCCTAGGCCCTGCCAACTGATATTGTCAAGTTGACGGGATCTGGAGAAGGCCAACTCTGTGAGACCTGACCGGTCGCTGGGATTCATGCGGCAGAAGGCGGTCTCGGAGGTATTCTAGCCCGATGCCATGTAGAGCTTTATAGGTCATATCCAACACTTTGAATTGAGTCTGGAAACCAATTGGCAGCCAATGCAGTCCGCGGAGTGTTGGAGAGATATGTACATATCTAGGTAGTTCCACAACAGTTTGCGGGGCTGCATTTTGCACAATTTGCAGTTTCCAAACACTCTTCAAAGGTAGCCCCATGTAGAGAGCATTGCAGTAGTCAAACCTCAAGATGATAAGAGCATGCGTGACTTTATATGCTATACAGATTTGGAAATCACTTATCGGTATGGATTCTCAGTGGTTTACAAGAATACAGTGTTCCCTCGATTTTCGCGGGTTCGAACTTCACGGAACGTCTATACCACGGTTTTTCAAAAATATTAATTAAAAAATACTTCGCGGTTTTTTCCCCTCTACCACGGTTTTTCCCTCCCGATAACGTCATATGTCATTGCCAAACTTTCATCTGCCTTTAAAAAACATTTTTTAAAAATAAACTTTAATAAATAAACATTGTGAGTAATAATCTAAATGATTGCTAAGGGAATGGGAAATTGTAATTTAGGGGTTTAAAGTGTTAAGGGAAGGCTTGGGATACTGTTCATAGCCCAAAATAGTGTATTTACTTCCGCATTTCTACTTCGCGGAAATTCGACTTTCGCGGGCGGTCTTGGAATGCATCCCCTGCGAAAATCGAGGGAACGCTGTACTCACAAATAGTGATAAAGCTGAAATAATTTATAGACAACATTTTGTACAAAGCAAAGAAGGAATACGAGAGAGAGGTGAGATTTCAAAAAGAGGCAGTAGACGAGACACTACAATGACAGGCAACTCAACAAGAGGAGGACATTGAAGAGAAAGAACTGGAAAGAGCAACGGCTCTACCAAAGAGTTTGGCTGATTACTTGAGTTTCAACAGGGAATGAGGTGAATATTCTGAAGATGGACACTGCATGTTCTTTTATGATCCAGGTCCATGATCTTGCAGAGCACAGCCTGATGGTTGTGTACTTTTAACAACCTAATCTGAGATTGATTCAAGTGATCCAATTCTATCTGACAAATATACCTGCAAAGCCATAAGTATCTCTTTTATTATATGGAGTTAGTTAGTGTTGTGGTTAGCTCTGGCCCAGCTGCTGCCACAAGGACTGTGGATGTGGGGGAGACATCCACATGCCGCAGGCCTGTTTTGCTCCCGGTGGAATCTGCTGATGAAGGCTCCTCTGACCAAGAAGACATGAGTGACAGGAAGGAGGAGAGTGTGGCAGACAGCTCAGAAGGAGATCAATTATCTAGCTCCTCCTTGGATTCGGAACAAGAGTTAATGATACAGCCACACATGCGGAGAGCGATGCATAGGCAGCAAAAACTGAGAGATTATTATAAAAGAAAATGAGGCCACCTGTGGCTGGGTGGGGCTGTGGTAATTAGTGAGGCTGCTATAAATAGCAGCCTGTGGGTTTGGCCATTGTGGAGGATTATCTGATCGTTGTGTTTTGTGCCTGCCTTGCTGAGTTCGACTTTGTGTGCTGATTTTCCCCCGCTTTGAAACTAAACCAGAGCAAAGGGTGTTTCACTTTGTGAAAGAAGAAGGACTGTGAATTGCCTCACAGCTGCAAGCTAAGTATCACAGAACTGATAAGGGACTTGTACAAATTACCAGTTTATTTGGAGACGAGTGCTCTTTGCTATACAAAAAGAGTGCTTAGTTTATTTGAATGTTTGGTATAAAGAACATTGTTTTGACTTTTAAAATGTGTGTGTGTCTGAAATTTGTATCTGTGAATTTTTGGGAGGATTCTACCAGAGAGCTCGACAGAACAGTTAGGATATAGTTTTATAATTAAGTTATACTTTAAATAAATTAATAATAATTTTCATGCAGATGAAATGTTTAGGAGACATAATGCCATGATCCACTTTTCTCCTGGTTTATATAAATTCCACATTATTCTTTATCATCCAGTATTATACTACTTGCTTCTGCACGCTGTATTACTTTTTCTGTATTAAAAAAAATATATTTACTGTACTGATTTGGGTGCATGTGAACTTTCTGTCCTAAACCTATGCTATTTATTTCAACCTTATCATTCTACTGAATAGAGGAGTAATTTTCTAAAAGAAATGCTGAATTGTTGAAGTCCAGGAAGAGACATCCCTGAGCAGGCATCTTCAGGGGCTAAAACAGATCACTACCCTACATTTATGTAAAAGTATTTAAGCTAAGAGAAGTCAGAATAGGATGGGCATTTGGTGTAAACAAGACTGGGAAAGTTCTATATTCCAGCTGATCCAAGAAGAGGTTCACCTAAAAAAAATTCAGTTTTATCTGCAGAGAGGATATCCAGTAATTTATATTATTTTAATAAACTACTGGCCTCTTTGTTTTATGAATATTGCTTTGCATACTAAATAAATCTACTGGTATCCCACTGGCTTCTGGATGACAGAACTCCTACTTCTTGGGAATTTAATCCTGTTTCCCTTCTATTATAATTGAAAATTATAATTTGCCAGTAATTTGGGTTCTTGGGATTTCTCCGAAGGTTTTTGGGAGCTACAGATTGCTTCCCAAATGTTGTAGCAAACCTATATCTCCAGAACATCCACCATTGCTGTTCTGCCGGGCTCTCTGATAGGAGTCTCCCAAAAATTCAAGGGTACAAATTTCAGACACACACACTTTTGAAAATTCAAAACAATGTTCTTTATCATAAAATTCAAAATAAACAAAGCACTCTTTTTGTATTGCAAAGAGCACTCTTCCCAAAACAACCAGGTAGTCTGTACAATTTCCCTTAAGCAGTCATTAAGTACTTAGCTAGCAGCTGTGAAGAAACTTCACACCCCTTCTTCTTCCAACAAAGTGAGACACACACATTGCTCTGCTTTGGTTTCAAAGGCGTGAAAAAGCAATAAAGTCCAGCAACACAAGATTCCTGATGAACTCCGATCACATATTCTTCCACAACGGCCAAACCCACATGCTGCTATTTATAGCAGCAGCCCTAATTACTGGAGCCCCACCCAAACACAGGTGGCCTCCCTTATTTCCTGTAATATGTTCTTATTTGATCTCTTCTACGCATAATTCTGCGCTTGCGTGGGTCCAACATGTCATCATCTGAAGCAATAGAAGATAAGGAAGATTGACTGCCTGGGCTGTGTGCCAAGCCCTCCTCTGCCGAGTCACTCCCACCTTCTTCTTCATCCGAGGAAACTAAACTCTGAACTGATTCTGTCAGCAATAATACAGGCTTGTGACATGTTGAATTTTCCCCTGCATCCACCTCCCCATTCCCTGGGGCAGGAGCTGGGCCAGAGCCAACCACAACAATTGCTAGAAAATAATGGAGCACAATGGATGGAGTATGTTTCCTGGCTCCCCAGATCATGTACATTTCTCAATGGCTAAACATATGACAACAAATAAAATGATGTAAAGAGGAATGGGATGAATTCTCTTTAGTTTTGACTATGGTCTCCTTAGATCAGGGATGTCAAACTCAATTTCATTGAGGGCCACATTAGGGTGGTGTTTGACCTTGGGAGGTCAGGGTGGGTGTCGCCAGCTTGACATCACTCATATTGGGGGAACCCATGGTGGCCTGAGTGCTCTGCCAGTGAAAACGGACTCCCAAGTTCCGTTTTCAGCTGCAACAGCCTCCTGCAACCCTCTACCAGTGAAAATGGATCTCGGGAGGATGCGGCCCTCCTGAATTCTCTTTTCACTGCAAGAGGCACCATAGGTCAGTTCTTTGCTGTTTCCAGGGCAGCCCCTTGGGCCAGATCTAATCACCCCTTGGGCTGGCTTCTGCTCCGGTTCCTGGGCCTTAAGTTTGACACCCTTGCCTTAGATCAGGGGTGTCAAACTCATGTTGACATGGCATCATTATATGATGTATCAGGACTTTCCCTCCCCCTTCAGTAAACCGGGCAGGGGTGGGGCCAGCATATTCTTATATCTTCACTCCTATCCTTCCTTCCTTCCTTCCTTCATTCCTTCCTTTGTTCGTTCCTTCCTTCCTTCCCTCCCTCCCTCCCTCCTTCCTTCCTTCCTTCCTTCCTTCCTTCCTTCCTTTCCTCTCTTTGATATATATTACCACATGGTTAATCTCATTAACCTTCATTATGTATTGGACAAAATAAATACATAAAATAATAAAAAATCTGGCCTGCAGGCCGCAAGATTTGCACCCCTGCCTTAGATGAACTTTTTTAAACACAGAAGCCAATTACCTGGCTGAAAGCCAACTAAAAATAAACATATGCTGCAGCTTTGTGGTGAGTGATAGTTTTAAACACTGTTCTCATGTTTTGTTTACTCTTCAATGTTGCTTGGTTACATGAAGCTAATTGGAAAGCTCAAGACATGTTCTTTGCTAAAATATATCTGTGGTATTTCCCTACTGGAGATTAATTATTCAAATATCCCGGACGACACAATAAACCAGGCGATATAGAAATAAATTTTAAAAGACAAAATCTCCTTTGAGTTGAATGTCATGGACAGATGTGAATATTTTTCGTATTAATACTATCAAAAGGTTTGTCATTTACTTTTTTTTAAAGGCCCATATAGAAAAAGTTCTCGTTCACTGTGATTAACTAAATTGGTTACAGCACTAGTAAGAATATCTAAGGCGTGTGATTCACATATATGTGACATAATCATTCTATATTCTGCCGCACGAATCCCAGCGACCAGTTAGGTCCCACAGAGTTGGCCTTCTCCGGGTCCCGTCAACTAAACAATGTCGTTTGGCGGGACCCAGGGGAAGAGCCTTCTCTGTGGCAGCCCCGACCCTTTGGAATCAACTCCCCCCAGATATCAGAGTTGCCCCCACCCTCCTAGCCTTTCATAAGCTCCTTAAAACCCACCTCTGTCGTCAGGCATGGGGGAATTGACATGTTCCTTCCCCCCTAGGCTTATAAAATTTATGTATGGAATGCTAGTGTGTATGATTGGTTTTAACATGTGGTGTTTTAAAATTAATTTAAATATTGGATTTGTTTACATTGTATGGCGATTGCTGTGAGCCGCCCCGAGTCTGCGGAGAGGGGCGGCATACAAATCTGATTAATAAATAAATAAAATATAGTTTTGTTTATTCTTAACTGATACTTAACTGGGATGGGATGGGGATGGGAAGGTAATTGACTCATTTTATCCATACTAGCACTTTATCCAATTTAGTTAACCACAGTGAATAAGATTTTTTTCTATATGGGCCTTTAAAAAAAAGTAAATGACAAACCTTTTGATAGTATTAATAAGAAAAATATACACATCTGTCCACGACATTCAACTCAAAGGAGATTTTGTCTTTTTAAACTTATTTCTATATAGTGTTCTGTCGGGCTCTCTAGTATACTCCTCCCGAAAATTCACAGGTACAAATTTCAGACACACACATGTTTGAAAATTCAAAACAATGTTCTTTATAATGAAAATTCACTTAAACTAAGCCCTCTTTTGGTATAGCAAAGAGCACTCATCTCCAAACAAACTGGTAATTTGTACAAGTCCCTTATCAGTCCTGTGATACTTAGCTTGCAGCTGTGAGGCAATTCACAGTCCTTCTTTCACAAAGTGAAACACACTTTGCTCTGGTTTAGTTTCAAAGCGGGGGAAAATCAGCACACAAAAGGTCAAAGTCAGTAAAGCAGTCACGAAACACAACGATCAGATAATCCTCCACAATGGCCAAACCCACAGGCTGCTATTTATAGCAGCCTCACTAATTACCACAGCCCCACCCAACCACAGGTGGCCTCATTTTCTTTGATAATAATCTCTCAGTTGTTGTTGCCTATGCATCGCTCTCCGCATGCGTGGCTGTATCATTAACTCTTGTTCTGAATCCAAGGAGGAGCTAGATAATTGATCTCCTTCTGAGCTGTCTGCCACACTCTCCTCCTCCCTGTCACTCATGTCTTCTTGGTCAGAGGAGCCTTCATCAGCAGATTCCAAACAGGCCTGCAGCATGTGGATAGCTCCCCCACATCCACAGTCCTTGGGGCAGGAGCTGGGCCAGAGCTAACCACAACATATAGTATGAGTGCTGTTGCTATAGTAGTAAGTTGCACATATTGTAAGTCATCAATGAATAAGATTGTGTGACTGAATAACTGGCTTCCCCCCCCCTCTTGTCATAGAAAATTGTGATAGACCAGCTGCTGTGGCCTAGAGATAGAGCGCTTAATAATAATAATAATAATAATAATAATAATAATAATAATAATAATAATAATTTATTAGATTTGTATGCCCCCCCTCTCCGAAGACTCACAACAACAGTAAACAATGCAGTACAAATCCAATAATTAAAACTATAGCTAAAAACACACTATCATTTAAAAACAGTCAATACTACCCAATCATAACCACACATAAATCTTGCATCACAGTCAGGAGGTTGTGAATTTGATGCTAAGTAGAGGCAGAGGGTCTCCTTCTTGGGCAGGGGGTTGGACTGGATGGCCTGCAAGGTCCCTTCCAATTCTGTAATCTGATCTGATTTTTAAATATGCAAGGGAACAGAATTTTCATTCCTTACAAAAAGTGCTTTTGCTGAGATGTGTACTCTTAGCAGGAGTCCTGCAAAAGTTGTTAAAAGTTATTTAAAAATATTCCCTCTGCACTGTGAATTTAATCACCAGCATGCCAGAAATCTAACGTGTTATTATTTTTTTTGCAGGAATACAGTGGCTTTATTCTTAAGTTTCTCCTGTAAGGGTAAACCTTAGGTTTTGCCATCAGAAAGTCCCCAGGGGACTGAAGGGTGATTATAATCCACTGCATCTTCTAAAAACAAAAAACCCCAAAAACTAGCAGACCATCCTACCTAAATGTTCACACTTTTCACTGAAGCTAAATCCAGGGGTCAACTGTGCATACTGAACTCCTGGCGAGATAGAATTGAGGAAGAATCATTGCTAAGCAAAGAAGCCATAGTGCCAGACACAGACAATTATAATTCCTACGCAAGGGGGGAAAACAAACGCTAAACTCCAACAGCTTGGTTTCCCTGACAACCCCACAAGCTTTCCAGACATTGGCAGCTGCAAATAAATCTTGTTTCGTGTTGAAAGAAAGGAAAAGAAAATAAAGGCAGCGATGTGTTTCTGTTTAACGTACAGAGATGTAACATCGTCCTTTCTCTATTTGCCTCTTACCTGGTCAGCGTGGAGGACTCCAACTTTCCAGAAGCAGAACTTGGCCGTACTTTTTTCCTTAGGGGCATTATGGAAACTGAATCGTCGTCGTATTAAATCCAGTGGCTGAAATCTTGGATTTGTTTGTCGTTCATAAGGCAACGGCTTGTGCTAACTTTCATTTAGGAGCCAGGAACCTGCTGCCTGCAATGCTCAGGTTGCTGCAATCTTTGCCACCTCCCTTAAGTCCCCAAGCATCGAAGGAGGAGAAGTCGGGGAAGAGTTGTCACATGTATTAGGACCCTGTTTTCCCGAAAATAAGTCACCCCCAAAAGTAAGACATAGGAGAGTTTTCGTGGAATTGCCTAATATAAGCCATCCACATGCCGCAGGCCAGTTTTGCTCCTGATGGAATCTGCCAACGAAGCCTCCTCTGACCAAGGCAGCATGAGTGACAGGGAAGAGGGGAGTTTGGCAGACAGCCCAGGAGGAGATCAATCATCAGTATCATCCCTGGATTCTGAACAAGAATTAATGACACATCCATGCATGCATAGAGCGATGCATAGGAGACAACAACTATAGGATTATTACAAGAGAAAATGAGGCCACCTGTGGTTGGGTGGGGCTCCAGTAATTAGGGCTGCTGCTATAAATAGCAGCGTGTGGGTTTGGCCATTGTGAAAGAGTATCTGATTGCAATATTATTATTATTATTATTATTATTATTATTATTATTATTATTAATATTATTATTAATTAGATTTGTATACCGCCCCACTCTGAGGACTCGGGGTGGCTCACAACATAACAATAATGCAGTACAAATATAAATCCAATATTAAAAAGTTTAAAAACTAATTTAAAAATACATTGTTATCTCAATCATTGACTACAAAGTCATACACATTCAGTCCAACTAATCATCCAAATGAGCGGTCAAAAACATTGCACCCTTGATGGCTACAAGGTGTTCTGCCCGGCTCTCTGGTAGGAGCCTCCCGAAAATTCAAGGGTACAAATTTCAGACACACGCACGTTTGAAAATTGAAAACAATGTTCTTTATCACAAAATTCAAAATAAACTAAGCACTCTTTTTGTATTGCAAAGAGCACTTGTCCCAAAACAACCTTGTAGGCTGTACAATTCCCTTAATCAGTCCTTAAGTACTTAGCTAGCAGCTGTGAAGAAACGTCACAGCCCTCCTTCTTCCAACAAAGTGAGACACACACACTTTGCTCTGCTTTGGTTTCAAAGGTGTGAAAAATCAACAAACGAAGTCCGGAAAACAGCAAAACACGGTCCTGAAGCACAACGATCAGATAATCTTCCACAACGGCCAAACCAACACGCTGCTATTTGTATCGGCAGCTCTAATTACTAGAGCCCCACCCAAACACAGGTGGCCTCTCTTATCTCCTGTAATATGTCCTCAATTGGTCTCTTCTAAGCATAACTCTGCGCCTGCGTGGGTCCAAGACTTCCGCATCCGAATCGAAGATAATGGAGATTGGCTTCCTGGGCTGTGTGCCAAGCCCCCCTCTTCCAAATCACCCCCACCTTCTTCTTTGTCCGAGGAAACTGCACTACCTGCCTCTGTCGGCAATAAAACAGGCCTATGACATGTTGATGTTTCCCCTGCATCCACCTCCACATTCCTTGGGGCAGGAGCTGGGCCAGAGCCAACCACAACACAAGGGTATAATCAAAGTTCAGCCCCTTTATTGGCAAAAAGTGGCAGAAAGTCAGTCAATATCTGTAGCTTCCATTGTGATTTTTTTTTTTGGACATCTCTCCCTCCAATGAAAGGGGGGGGGTAATTTTTATGCCAAATGAAAAAACAAACTTGTGAAAAAAAGCTACAAATCAGATGATCATTTATTCAAAACACATGTACACAAATCATCTGGTGAGCTCAGAATCTTTTAACTGGAAAACAAATTAAAAAATAGCTCTAAATAATTCCAAGAATGTCCTTTTCTCTTTTGGGTTACACAAGACACAGGAATGTGACTTTGAAGCCTTTCCAACTTTTCTCAAGTATTGTTTCCAGTATTTCTGATTAAACAAAAATACATTGAGGAATTCTGAAATGATTCATAAAAGGCTTCTAGACAGAATATTTCAGAAATATAGCAGAACAGGCACAATCATTTTAAGATTCTTGTATATGTTTAAATTGTTTAATAAATATGCATAAGAATTCCAGTGAAAAAGGTAGTCAACAGTTGAACTAAAAGGCATTTGCTCTGAAAATATCTCAATATTTATTGATTGATTGATTGATTGATTGATTGATTGATTGATTGATTTGTATGCCGCCCCACTCAGCAGACTCGGAGCGGCTCACAACAGTAATAACAACAGTATACAATGTAACAAATCTATTGTTAAAAGAAAGTATCTAAAAACCCATCATTTAAAAATCATACAACATGTTGTGATTCAGCCTGAGGCTCTTCAGGGACCGGCTGGATCTCTGCCGGATACATGCCCAGAGGAGGAGGACAGTGAACAGGAGGGGGAGGACCAGGCAGACGGGGGAGAGGAACGTCAGGAAGAGGAGGAGGGAGAGCAGCCTGAGACCCCCGGGGCGGGGCTCTCCCCAGCTAGTAGCCTGGATTCATTGGATGAAGACGCACAGGCTATAATAGACATGAGGCAGCGACGAGCAGCTCAAAGACGGGGCCAATTAGAAAGGTATTTCCATCCCTGAATTGGCAACAGCTGGGTTTGGGTATGGTTCTCCTCAGCAGGGTTGAAAAGGCAGGCCCGCCCTTACAGTCTTGTGGAGAGTTATCAACTAGGAGTCCTGTGACCTTGCTTCGATTCTTGGCATCTCTGATCTTGGCTTGTGGCCTAGAAGTCTGGAAGACTTGGGGGAGGCGTGGGTTTTATTATCTCCAGCGTTGTTTTTGCCAGCAAGAATCCTGTTTTATTGCCTGGCCTTTGTGAAACCTCTGTGAAGCTTCATAGTGTTCCTGTCTGTAAGAACAGTTTTTGTTACCTGTGTTTGCTTTGAATTATATAAACTGCCTTTGCTTTTTACCAGTGTGTCTGGCTACTCTTTTTGGTTGGTGTTGGCGTCTGGGGGGACCCAGACAGAACACAACACAGGCATACCATACATAAAATATATAAACCCAGGGGAGATATCTCAATTCCCCCATGCCTGGCGATATATGTGGGTCTTGAGCAATTTACGAAAGGCAAGGAGGGTGGGGGCAGTTCTGATCTCTGGGGGGAGTTGATTCCAGAGGGCCGGGGCCACCACAAAGAAGGCTCTTCCCCTGGGGCCCGCCAGACGACATTGTTTAGTCAACGGGACCCGGAGAAAGCCAACTCTGTGGGACCTTATTGGCCACTGGGATTCATGCGACAGAAGACGATCCCGGAGATATTCTGGTCCAACGCCATGTAGGGCTTTATAGGTCATAGCCAACACTTTGAATTGTGCCCGGAAACTGATCGGCAGCCAGTTCAAGCCACGGAATGTTGAAGAGACATGGGCGAACCTGGGTAACCCCACAATGGCTCTCACGGCCGCATTCTGCATGATCTGAAGTTTCCAAACACTTTTCAAAGGTAGCCCCATGTAGAGAGCATTGCAGTAATCGAATCTCGAGGTGATGGGGGCATGAGCGACTGTGAGCAATGACTCTCTGTCCAAATAGGGCCGCAACTGGGGCACCAGGTGAACCTGTGCAAACTCCCTCCTCGCCACAGCGGAAAGATGATGTTCCAATGTCAGCTGTGGATGGAGGAGGACACCCAAATTGTGGACCCTCTCCGAGGGGGGCAGTAATTTCCCCCCAGGATAATGGACAGACAAATGGAATTGTCCTTGGGAGGCAAAACCCACAGCCACTCCGTCTTGTCCAGATACATTTCTGTTTTGTAATCACAGAAACCTGTGTACCTATGACAGATGCCTTGACAATTTACCATTGGCTGGGTCCACACATAATTGTAATCTAGGATTGTCAAACCGCATCTACACAAAACATTAAATCCTAAAATACAGTTTTGCAAATCAACCCATCTGGTTTTCACAACCTAATGCAAAAATTAGACAAGCTGTATCACAGGTGTAAAACATGATGGCATCATGTGATCTATCATGACTTTTTTTCTTTTGCGGAGCAGGGGTGGGCGTGATCTCATGTGACATATCTGGCCCACGGGCCACCAATTTGACAGGCCTAATGTCAAGGTTCCAGGTAACACCTGAACTAAATCAGAGTCCGAATCAAAGTACTCCTCAAAGTTCCAATTTATTTCTGGAGCCATCCTGACATCTACACTAGGAAACCTTTAATCTGAGTTTCCCACTCAGTTGAAAGTTCACATCCCTTATCCCCCACCCACAAACTTCTTCCTTCCTCCGCTTCCGCCCAGGTGGGTGGGCATAGGATGTCCTTGAACCAGTCGAAAGAATGCCTTACGGCTGCATCTATTCCCTCGTGAAAATCACCCCTCGCAAGTTCCCAGAAACATCAGGCCTTCTTTAGATAGTGTGGCAAGTGTAGTTAATTTTGCACCAACTTCTGCCTCAGCTTGACACCCACATTATAGATTAACAGAGCTGGAAGGGACCTTGCAGGCCATCTAATCCAATCTCCTGTCCAAACAGGAGACCTTACACCTGCCTGTACCTAGGATCGAACTCACAATCTCCTTCTTGATTGTGAGGCAACAGCCCCATCTCTAGGCCGCAGCAGCTTGGTAATACACTGATACCTCGTCTTACGACTTAATTGGTTTCGGGACGAGGTTTGTAAGGTGAAAAGTTTGTAAGACAAAACAATGTTTCCCATAGGAATCAATAGGAAAGCGATTAATGCACGTAAGCCCAAAACTCACCCCTTTTGCCAGCCGAAGCGCTCATTTTTGCGCTGCTGGGATTCCCCTGAGGCTCCCCTCCATGGGAAACCCCACCTCCGGACTTCCGTGTTTTTGTGGTGCTGCAGGGGAATCCCAGCAGTGCAAAAACGGGTGCTTCGCTGGCAACGGAAGTCCAGAGGTGGGGTTTCCCAGCGAGGGGAGCCTCAGCGAAATTGCAGCATCACAAAAACACGAAAGTCCTCGAAACCCCACCTCTGGACTTCCATGTTTTTGTGATGCTGCGATTTCGCTGAGGATCCCCTCGCTGGGAAACCCCACCTCCGGACTTCCATTGCCAGCAAAGCGCCCGTTTTTGCACTGCTGGGATTCCCCTGCAGCATCGCAAAAACACGGAAGTCCAAAGGTGGGGTTTCCCATGAAGGGGAGACTCAGGGGAATCCCAGCAGCGCAAAAACGGGCGCTTTGCTGGCAACAGAAGTCCAGAGGCGGGGCATCCCAGTGGCGGCGGCTTGGGTTTGTAAGGTGAAAATAGTTTGGAAGAAGAGGCAAAAAAATCTTAAACCACAGGTTTGTATCTCGAAAAGTTTGTATGACAAGGGGTTTGTAAGACAGGGTATGACTGTATTAGGATTACACTAATTCCAGAGCAGTGTAAAACATTTGAAGGGAGCACGATGCACCAAACCGGCTTTCCTAGATGTATTAAAACAACTGGGTATTGTCCCTTTTGCCTTGTTGCAAAGCAGCTGTATTAGCTTTGTCCTTGAATTTAATTCCTAGCACTTCTATTTGATTTCAATAAAGAGCATAGCATTTTATTTTTATCCTTCCTTATCCCCATAAACATACCCAGCTGTATCTGAAAAGAAGTGTTTTCATAAACATTCTAATTTGCATATGTTTTGATTAAGCTGCTATGAAGCACAGCAGGAATATTATATATTCTATCATAATGTCAAGGGACTCCGATTTCAAATAGCAGGCTTATTTCCAAATACGTGTGCAAGTGATTGTAAGCCTTAACTTCCCCCTCTAACTTTGTTCCACCGCCTTGGATGTATTTATGGTTTTCAATGTAGCTGAGTACTGGATTGACTGAAAATAATATACGTAAAATAAGCACATACAACAGAAATATTTTCTAATGAGGTTTTCTTGGATTTTTTTTGTTTCTGACCAATGAACATAACTAATATGTAAAAATAGTTCTTTACCTTGCAATATGTAAAAATATGGCTTCAAAGAAATAAAGAAGTTCATTGAAGAATGAAAATCTTGCCATTATAGTTGATTAATTAAAATGGAGGATTGTTTAATGAGAGAAATATTCACAGAAAATATGCAAATACCTAATGGCAGAGAAAAATAGTTTTGCAATGACAAAAACTCCTATGGCATTCAGATTTTTTCTTTTAAAATGATGGTTCTTTTAA
The DNA here is from genome assembly GCF_031021105.1 of Erythrolamprus reginae. NCBI lineage: Eukaryota > Metazoa > Chordata > Lepidosauria > Squamata > Dipsadidae > Erythrolamprus > Erythrolamprus reginae. The sequence continues at coordinate 27,053,745 of NC_091953.1, read as the reverse complement.
GATGATACCTCTTTCTTTTACTTGAGAAAATGTAATTATTTAATTATGCCCATCTATTTTACCCATGCAAATGCAATTGATGAATTTTGTCTTATGGGGATTTTCAACTGTTTTGGTATCAGTATTTTGGTTGGATAATGTAGGGGGTGCAAGTTCCAGTGAAGGGTTAACAAAAATTTTACGACCACACTGTGGGCGTGGCTTATGCAGGACATCCTGCATTTTCTTTCAACATCTTTTAGTGCACATTGGGTGTTCTAGGGTGGGGCTCCATTTTCGCTACTCCATTGCTCCCCCCCCCCGTCCGGGCAGTAGCCCACCCCTGGACTACAACCAGGGATGGGCAGCAGGCAGGACGGGGTGGAACGCAGTTACTCCGGCGGAAATGAAGCTCTGTGTGCAGCTCCATCTGATTGGCAGCAGTCACTTCCTGTATTACCCGTCTTGGCTCGGCTTTCCTTTTTATCCCTGCTGCTGCTGCATCTGCGCTCCTTGCTTTTTTCCTCTTTCCTCCTTCCTGGCCTCGGATGAGCTTCCTTCTCTCCTGCCTGGCTCCCCTCCAGCCTCACGTGGCCATCTCTCGCCTGAGGTGCAAGCAGAAAGTGTGGGTGGAAACGGCACTGGCAGCATTTATGCTTCTGGCAGCACCCATTCGCTTAGCTACCCAGCCTGAGGTGGGGGGGGACCCAGGAAGGAGAGTGCGGGAAGCGCAAAGCAAAATGTCACCCCAGCGAGCGACACTGGTAAGGTTGTAAGTCGAGGACTTAACAGTTTCCTTGAACGATGATGATCATTCAAGCCACTCCCACCTGGTCACATGGCTGGCAAGCCACTCCTCCCCAGTTACATGACCATTAAGCCACACCCACAAAATAAGCCACACCCACAGTGTGGCAATAAAATTTTTGGCTGCCCATTACTGACTACAACCCTAACAAAATTGGACGGGATCAGGTTGCAAAGAAAAAAAGACGAAGCAATTTGTCAACAAAAACTCATCTATTTATTAAATTTGTAAGGTTACAGTCCCAATTAAAATGTCTGATCATTACGTCAGTACATTTAAGCAAAAATAAATGTGTGTGTGTGTATGTGTGTGCATAAAATCTTTATTTAAAAATTTCTCAAAATTGCAACAAGTCAAACAAAGATGTATAATTAATATAATTAATTAATGCAATTAATGTAATCTCACAGCAGGATGAAAATCAACCTCAAGTGCAACTGGAATGGATTAAGAGTTTTGATCTGCAATATATACCAAGCATACCACATCCTAGGTAATAATAACAACTGAAAACTGCTTAAATTCACATTATATTGTCAGTGCTAAGAAACTAGTAGTTGTTCTTTAGAGATTTCTAAAGAAACTCTCAAGTATAAGAAAAGTAAATGTAGCCTTCAAATGGTTTACTATTAAGACAGATCATAAGGATGTTGCATTTTGAAATAGCCACCCTTCAATTTTGATGAATTTTCTTCTGAAAAGTATCAGACACATCTGATTGGATTTTCTTCTGACTTCTTGGATGTAGAAGGTCTTTGTAATATTTTGTCTCCACTGACTCTATCAAGGAAATTCTGAAGTATTATTTTTTCTGGGGAAAAAGGGGGGAAGAAGGTTATTGCTTACATCTGAAGAGCCAGACAAAATATATGGCATTAATCATTTCCAATTTGGAGTATGGATTGATTGTCAACAAAATTTGCCTAGATGTCATACTAAAATAACTCTCCGTATTTAATTTCATATTATTTTTTTAAAATGCAAATTACTGAGGAAGTTTTGACAAGAATTAATGATTAGAAAGGGATTAACATTTTTTTCCATGTTATGGTATGTTAGGACTCTGTTTTTAACTGTTGGGTTGGCAATATATTGGCTGCAGGTGTTGCAGACTGCCAAAAGAGGGAGCTAGAGTTCATAACTTATTTCTCTGATTCACCCTCTTTGTTCCTCTTTGTCTGGCTACTCACTTTTAAGGGCTACTTTGCTCTGAAATTCTCTGCATGCTCTGTATTGTAGTTATGTATACTGCTCAATAAATGAATGAATGAATGAATGAATGAATGAATGAATGAATGAATGAATGAATGAATGTATAAATGAAGGGAACACTCAAATAAATAAAGGGAACACTCAACACATCCTAGATCTGAATGAATGAAATATTTTCATTGAATACTTTGTTCTGTACAAAGTTGAATGTGCACAACTGCATGTGAAATTGATTGTCAATCTGTGTTGCTTCCCAAGTGGACAGTTTGATTTTACAGAGGTTTGACTTACTTGGAGTTATATTGTGTTGTTTAAATGTTCCCTTTTTTTTTTTTTTTTGAGCAGTGTGTTACAGTTAAAATGTGTTTAAGCTTGATATCTTACTGATTATTGTTATGACAAAGACAACCGGTAAGAAAGACTACGTACTTAATATTTGGATTGTTATTCTGACTATTATGCGTATGATTTTGGACTGTTTATAGGAACATGCTATTTCTCAAAGTAAACTTTAATTCAAATTGGCACATCTGTGTGTGGCTGAATAATTATTCACAACTAATCCCAATATAAACATCTCTGTGTGTGCATAACCTTGGTAAACAAGGATTACTCTGCTCATACATTAACATTGTGTATATAAAAATTATTCCACAAATCATGGTATTTGTCACAATGTGAGATTTATAGTAAAAGCAAATTATTTATTTCAGTTGGACAATTTTCATTTAAACCAAAGTAGGAAAGAGCTAAAATTATAAAATTGTATTCCCACATTCACTACATTGCCCATTATTCACTGCCCTCCCCGACATACACTGGTTACCCAAATTTCTGTAATAATCTAAACTTTGAGAATCAATAAGATCTAGTGGATAGCTATAATACTCCTCATATCAATACATTTTTTTCATATACAACAAAGGGCTTCTGATTGTCAAGCACACAGACATTCATACTTCCAAACAGGATCTGTTTTCCAACTTCTGCTTCAAGGTCTCCTCTAAGGTCAGATGGTTCTACTGATTTACATGCATCAAGTGACCCAGACAATAATATTGTTTTTCATTTCCCCAAAAGATCTTGAAGATCTTAGAGATGAATTAATATGAATAATTAGAAGTTGTTGCTCAAGTATACTAGAGTTGGCTATCAAGGTCTCCTCTATAAGGCCAGGTGGTTCTACTGACTTACATGTATCAAGCAATCCAGATGCTAATATTGTTTTTCATTTCCCCCAAAGATCTTGAAGATCTTAGAGATGAGTTAATATGAATAATTAGAAGTTATTCCTCAATTATACTAGGAGTTAACAATTCTGTGTCTGAAGATGATTAAATCATTCCCAAACAACCCATGTGACTTCTGCTAAACCCAAACTCAAATGTTTTTTTTTAAAAACCAATAGCTTTCAAAATTTTAAAACTGATGTCTTACATCATTTTACAGCTTTTAATATAAAGACATTACCCTTTATAACACCGTTGATATGCATTTGTTGGGTCATGGTGTCTGCCATATTAAAAGATTGTTGACTCCTACCTTGTATGTTTTAGGTTTATTTAGGTAGGCAACAGACCCAGGTCTTGAAATAAACTTTGGAAATGGAATAATTTAAAAATCTTATCATTGCAGATGGAAAGGACAATTACAAAGTCTTATCATATTCAACACATTAAGTCATCTACAAAAGTCTTCCTCCTCCCACCCCACCCCACTCACCACACAACCATCTACCTGGCTTAGGAGCTCTTTCCACATATTGTTTAACTTCTTCTGGATCTAGAGAATTCAGAACTGATAAGATATCAAGGTAATCATGTCCGAAATCCTTCTGATAGGTGGACAGATGTTTGCTGTGTTCATGATTCCAGATCTGAGCAATTGTCATTGAAGGCACTGTTCAGGCAAAACAGCCGTGTCAAATTAGAATTCAACAAAACTTGAGTATTGTTTATTTTATGTTTATGGGGAAGGCAAAACATAAGCCTACTGGGCCCACCAGAAATTGGGAAACAGGCCATTTCCAGCCTCCAAAGGGCCTCCAGGGAGCAAGAGAAGCTGTTTCTGCCCTCCCCAAGCATTGAATTATGAGTGTGGGCACTCGCACATGTATGATAGCGCACATGCACACTCTTTCGGCACCTGAGAAAAAAAAGGTTCGCCATCACTGCCCTAGGTTATAGATGCTGAACATTGGCCTAAAAATCTGACCCTTGTTTTTGGTGAAGAGCATTGTCCACCGCATTTATGATCATTGAAGCTGGAAAGTGTTGTGGTTGGCTTGCAGCCAGGCCCTCTGGTAATGGACTTTGAGCCTGATGAACTGGGGCCATCTGGGCACGGTCGGCCTGTGTGGCTGTCAGAAGAGTCAGACAGCGAGCTGAAGGAGGAGGGAGAGTCTGGGTGTGAGGAGCCTACAGAGGCTATAGTACCCTCAAGTGGAGCTTTGCCAGGGTCTGAGGAGGAGGAAGAGATAAGGGACCCGATCCTGAATGTACGGGTGAGAAGGATGCAGGGGCGGCAGGAGCACTTAAGAAAGCTCAGAAAGAGAACGTGAGCTCATCTGTGCATAGTCTTCACTCCCAGAGAGTATATAAGGGGGAGGAGTTGGAGAGTGCTCTTTGCAAGAAGCCAACGTTCATGCCGGAGGAGAAGAGCCTGTGAAGAGTGTCTTTGCCTGACAAACCTGGAAACCATATTGGACATTCATAGAGTTAATAATATTGTGAGTAGACTTCTGGCTGAGAAGCAACTCTGTGGGACTTTATCTTATCAACTTGGACTCACACCTGGGTTTTGGCAGGGGAAAAGACATTGTTTTGGTTTGCGTTTGTGCAGTTCAACAAACATCTTTGTAAACAGACTCTTATTCTTTTTGAAACCTTTGTGTTTGAGTTTTAATTTGGGTCTAATTACCAGCCGGCTGCTGTGCAAGACTGAACAGAAAGAAAAATCTAACCAGGGAACAAAAGATGACTGCAAAGTTCATTTATGGACCTATATAGTTCAGCAGTAGAAAAACAGTGCTTACCGGCACCTTTGACTGGAATTTTACGTTTTGCATTGCACCCATATTTCCAAGTGAAATCCATTAATTCAGGTGCACGGACTTGCGGCTGATAATGGCGCCTGACTTCCGTATCTGGTGGCTTCGGGAGCAATGTTTTCCAATCTGGAGGGACAGCAACTTCGTCCCTTGGAGCTCCTGAAAGGATTTAGTAATAGAATGATTATTACAAAGAAATGGGGAATGGGTATTAAGTGAAAAGCAAACAGCAGAACCTTATTTCAGTTGTAGTCTTAAATACACTTGTAAATACTATTAATCTCACCAGGGCTCAAATTAAAGAATGGTACCTTACCAAATACCCCACTTGTAGTTCACCACAAATTCACCATATAAATGTTCAATGCATGACTTCGTGCAAAGAACTTCCTTCCTTCCTTCCTTCCCTCCCTCCCTCCCTCCCTCCTTCCTTCCTTCCTTCCTTCCTTCATTCATTGGATTTATATGCCACCCCTTTCCAAGGACACGGGGCGTCTCACAACATATAAAAAGAAACAATAGAATACAGTAGGCTAAATCCAATTAATTAAAGGAAGTAAGCTAGTCTAAAATGCCCAATCATATTAAAAATCAATCATACCCATCCAGACAACAATTTGTCAGCCAGGAAGCTAAGGTCTAATCGCCCCAACCCTGGTGGCATAAATGAATCTTGAGACTCTTGCAGAAGGCGAGGAGGGTGGTGGTAGTGCGAATCTCTGGGGGAACCTGTTTCCAGAGGGCTGGGCCCCCCACAAAGAAGGCTCTTCCCTAGGCCCCACTAAGCGACATTGCCTAGTTGACGGGACCTGGAGAAGGCCGATTCTATGGGGCGTAACCGGTTCCTGGGACTCCTATGGCAGAAGATGGTCCCGCACGTAATCTGGCTCGATGCCATGATGCCATCATGTTCTTCAAGGCTAGCATTCCCTGTGTGGTTACTTTTTATAATCTCCTACTTAATCAGAAATTTTCTGGGGACTTCCAGTGTGAGATCGAGCTCTGAATTCATAGCACAGATTTCTTTGATCGAGAGCCCAATTGGGGCACTGAAGATCCTGGGGAGATCTGCAAAACTATGGGGGTGGGTGGGTTTTCTGGAGAGTGTAAAGGTGTGAAGCAGATATCTGTTCACTTATTATTATTATTTATTGGATTTGTATGCCGCCCCTCTTCGCAGACTCGGGGCAGCTAACAACAATGATAAAAAAACAACATGTAACAATCCAATTTAATAAAGTTTCAAATTTCAAGTTTTATTGGATTTATATGCCGCCCCTCTTTTAGTTGTTTAAAACAACTAAAAACCCTTATTATAAAAACCAAACACACAAACATACCATACATAACTGGTAATGGCCTAGGGGAAGGAATATCCTAACTCCCCCATGCCTGGCGACAAAGGTGGGTCTTGAGTAATTTGCGAAAGACAAGGAGGGTGGGGGCCGTTCTAATCTCTGGAGAGAATTGATTCCAGCGGGCCGGGGCCGCCACAGAGAAGGCTCTTCCCCTGGGGCCCGCCAAACAACATTGTTTGGGGTTCCCACCCCCAAAACTGGCCCCAAAGAACCTGTCTTCTTTGACAGGTCTGGGGCAAAGACCCACACACAGCAGGAAACAAAAAGTGGCTTTTATAGCAAAGATCAGAAGACACCTAATCTTTAAGGCTATTTGAAGAGGCCAACAGAGATGCAAAAGAGTGAGCAGAAAGACTGAAGCTGAGAATTGGGCAATAAGCACACGAGTTTGATTGTGACAAAGCTAAAATTGAGTGCTAAGTACACAACTTGGGAGGAGAAAATGACAATGGTGGAGTTTGAATGCCAATGGTGAGAGAGATACTTTTGGATTTCTTTTCTACAGAAGAAATAAAGTGTTATTCATTCTTTGATTGGAATACTTGTTGATTTATGGATGCAAACTTTGTGAGAAGTGAACTTTATAGCAAAGAGTGAAACTGATTTCTGGCACAGAAGCCGTTAAAGAAAGCAGATTGTAACTAATCAAGGGAGAGAAAGAAACAAGCATGTAGTATTGGATTTTGAAATAGCTTTGACATTTGATTCAAGGAACACCTGGAGATATTTGGACTTTACAAATTAGGACATCAAACAGAAAAAGAGAACTGATAAGAGGAAGAATACTTTAAATGAGTTACAGCATAAAAGGAAGAACAGTGAGACTGACGAATGACAAAATTGCTGATAGAAATGAATGGACTCTTACAAATATGAAATAATAATAATAATAATAATAATAATAATAATAATAATAATAATAATAATAATAATAATATTAATGGACAGAGAAGTAACACACTACTTCTAGATAGATATCTTTCTCTCGCATATGTTACTTATAATATATACCCATTTGGATATTGACCTATTATATTTTACATCAGGGGTCGACAAAGTTGTTCAGAATCTAGGAGCCAGCCAAAAAATTTAGGAGCCAGAATTTTTTTTAAGCAAACTTGGTTTTTAATTTAACAAAAAAAACATTACAAACGTTATAAACAACATTTTACTTTTAAAGATAATAAATATTATATTTTGATATTTTAGATTTTAGGCAACATTCTAGTGTTTTTCACTTTGCGTTTTGTGGCCATGAACATGCCTTGTGATTTTAGAGCTGAAGTACCAGTGGTCCACAGCCTTGGCAGGATCAAACGCCTTCACAGATGGCCCATTCATGGTGATCATAAACAAGTCACTTAAACTTTCTTCTTGCATCCTTGATCTGAATTTATTTTTGACCATGTTCATCAAACTAAATCCTCTTTCACAACATGAGGTTGAGACAGGGAGCACCGCTACAATCGACAACAGGTTTCCCAGAACTGGAAATCTCTCGGTGTTGGAGAGTGCCAAATCCAGAAGCTCACACAGTTTCTTTCCTTTTCCAAGGACCTTAAACTCATACCACTCATTGAGGAGTGAGTGAATGCATTGGTCATCACTTTCAGGTGGAGATAGCTGTTTACGAAAATGATGAGCCAATGCAGTAATCTCAACCACACCGTAGTCCGGTGTGGTTGAGATTACTGGCCCGAAGGGAAGGAGCGGTTCGGGTTCCCCGCGCGGCGGAAGGAGAGGCGCCAGAAGACTGACGGGTTTCCCGGCAGGCCAGTCCGGCCGGCCACCCATGCGAGCGCTTTTCGGCGACTGTTCCGGCCCGGGAGGTCCCACAGGACGCACGCCTTCGCCGGGGTTCAGTTGCATCAGGGGGGGAGGCTTGGGCAGCGAGAAGGGCAACAGCTGAGGGGAGGCCGCGGCAGCTGCCGAGTCTCCACCTGACATCGCTTTCACCCCCTCCCCCCCGGCGCAGGCCTGGCTCCGCCGAGCCGGCTCTGCTGTACTCCCGTCGGGATCCGAGGGGAGACCGTTAGTCAGAAACCGAAACAGAGAAAAAGGAAAGGGAGACCGGGCCGGGGACGCGGGTGAGGGGGGGAGGGGGGAGGAGGGGTTACTGGTCGGAAGTCACCGCGCACGCGGCCGGAGGAGGAATGAACAAAACCTCACGCCGGGAGGGGAGGGGCTTCCGCTTCTCTCCGAAGGCGGGTGAGCGGCCAAGATCGGAGCGTCTGTGTGCGGTGGGGGGGAGTGAAGGGGTTCGAGTAGGAGGCGGAATGGAGGCAAGGGGGGGAGGGAGAGACGCACGCAAGCGCAGGGGACGCTGGGAAAGCAGCTCGCTCCGAGGTTGATGGGCGGAGCTACGGAAGCCAAGATGTACCATTTCTGGGCGTAAACACAAGGCGGGAAAAATATACTGTATACATACAGTACAGCAGGCAACATTTTCTAGGCGCCAGACAACATTTTCTAGGCGCCACTGGCGACCAGGCGCCTGGGTTTGTCGATGCTTGTTTTACATTATTAATTGACAACTGTTGCAAGAAATTATAGATAAATATTAATTATATTATTATATAGAACAGAGAACTGTTAACTAAATTATAATATATAGTAAGGATTTTAAAATAAGTTGATTAAGTAAGATATCTCTGCTAGACTTTCCTTCTTTCGCATATATTGTTTTATTTCTACTGTATATTTAATTGAATACTGATTTACTACATTACAGAAGATATTAGAGAATGTTTTCTGGGGATGTTTTCAGCTTTGAATCAAAACATTTAATGTGCACATCATTACATATTTCAAGAGAAGGAAGGAAAACCATAACATTCACCTGGTTGTAATCCTAAATAATCTCTTGTGTATATTGTTTTGTATTGCTTCTTAAATACATCCTCCAAATCTTGTTTACTAAAAGGCTTTGTCCATGGTGAAAAACTATCTGTAGGTAATGCTGTTTCTTCACGAGGCAGCTGCCATATCAGGAAACGCTAAAAAATGGGAAGAAAATTATAAAGAACAAAAACTTTTTTAAAAAAAGAATCCATCCAAATGTGCTTTCAATTATGTCTTTATAAAGCAATTTAATGTTTTATTATCTTTTTCATAAATGTTATTTATACCTTCCATAGCTCTGAACTGCTTGTTTTAAATTATTATTATTTTATTTTATTTATTTATTTATTTATTTGTTGCATTTATATGCCGCTCACTCAGAAACCCACTCTGAGCAGCTAACAACAATTAAAAATATAATACAGATGGAAAGAGCAATAAAAACATCAATAAAATCTACAATACAAAAACTACTACAGTGATCCCCCGGGTATTGCGATCCCGATCATTGCGAAACGGCTATATGGCGATTTTTCAACCCGGAAGTCAAAACACCATCTGCGCATGCGTGCCCTTTTTTTCTATGGCCACGCATGCGTAGATGGCGCTGGGCAGATCAGCTGCTGGGCGGCTTCCCTGGGTCTTCCCCCTCTTGCTGGCGGGAGGGCGAGCGGCGGGCATCAGCGAGGAGTTTCCCCACCGCCCACGCAAACTCCTCGCTGCTGCCGCGCCCGCCGCTTGTCTTGTCCGCCGCCTGCCTGCCCGCGCGCCCGCCTTTCGCCCGCCCACGCCGTTCGCTCGCGCCGCTTCCAGCTGAGTCCTGAAGCGAATTGGCTTCAGGACTCAGCTGGGAAGCGGCGCGAGCGAGCGGTGCGAGCGAGCGGCGCGAGCGAACGGCTTGTCCGCCGCCTGCCTGCCCGCGCGCCCGCAGCTCGCCCGCCCTTCGCCCGCCCACGCCGTTCGCTCGCGCCGCTTCCCAGCTGAGTCCTGAAGCGAATTGGCTTCAGGACTCAGCTGGGAAGCGGCGCAAGCGAGCGGCGTGGGCGGGGCGAGCGGCAGCGAGGAGTTTGCGTGGGCAGTGGGGGAACCCCAGCGCCGCTTCCCAGCTGAGTCCCCTTCCCAGGAACCCCAATCTTCGGCTCCTCGCTAGCGCTGCGGAAGTAAAAACACCATCTGCGCATGTGCAGATGGTGTTTTTACTTCCGCAGCGCTACTTCGTGAAAACCCGATCATTGCTAGGGGTCCTGGAACGGAACCCTCGCAATGATCGGGGGATCACTGTATATAAAAAATGATGCTAAGCACTTAGTTGGCTCTGTGCATATCATTTTTTTTTGTTAAAAAGCAGTAAAGTTTGAATGGAGAAAGGGTTTTAATATCCCCCCCCCCTTTAGTGTAATTCTAATTGGAACTGAAGGCTTCATACTTGGTGGAAATATCATTAGACCTATAAAAACCCAGTGATAAATAAATAGATATAAATTTCAATACAAAATTCAGACAATGCAAAGCAATAGAAATACCATTCTATGCAAAGCAAGGCTCCCATCGCTACTTTGAAGGTTGTTCACATTTCTAGGTGTGGATGGATGTGTGTATATGTGTCTATACAGACACTTCACTCTACTGGCACTTTTCGGTTCAGTGGAAATGTTGTCTGCAGGTGCAAATTTAAGTGCAGAAAACAAGAAAATTTTTGAAGCATACAAGCCTGGCCTGCAAGCAGATCCAGCTGTTTTGACACTTCAGAGGAAGATACTTTGACATTTCAAATGCTTTTCACAACTCTATTCAGTATTTTTTATAACTCAGCCTTTCCTTTCCCACAAGTTCATCTTTCAACAATGATTTCGAAACCAAGTTACCATGTCTCCAAAATCATCAAAAATTAAAATATGAAAGCATAAGACATATTCTTAAAAATAACAATAACAAATACAAAAATAGAATATACGCCAGAATTTTTTCTATCGGGTATTATGAGAGGTAACTATTCTAAAAATGTAAAATATTTAAGCTTGCATATTACAACAGCTGCAAGGATTGTATTTGCACAGAACTGGAAAAATCCGCAAATACCTGAAGACAATGAGATTATCAAGAAAATATACGACTGTGCAGAGATGGACAGATTGACAATGGAACTTAATAATCGAAAAGAATCGGACTATTATGAAACCTGGACAAAATGGTACCAATGGACAAAAAGAAAGAAACTTAAAAGAAGCATTGGAATAAAACATTAAGAAATCTAAAAGTAATTAGAAGACAATGTCGATAGGAATGTATATACGATGTAGATTCATCTGTAAATATGACTATGTATTTTTTTTTAAAAAGGAAAAAATTAATAAATATATATTAAAAAAAATAAATAACAATAACTCGAATCCTACTTCTCCAGGCTGAGGATTATTCCTGTCCCTGACTGTCACCAAGCCATCCGTTATAGGCTGTGCTTTGGAATATGGCTTCCAGCAGAATTCATCCTTGTAGATGCTTTTTGCCGTTGGTTCATCTACTTGAAAGGGAATGACGTGTCCTGTCCCAGCTCTAGCACTGCAAGAAACAAGACAATGGCAATGACAATGCAATCACACACTCATTGCCTCTGAACTACCTATAATTCTACTTGATGTCTCCTTTCAAGAGATATTGTTGTGTTCCTTGTCCACCTCTGATCATGTCAGATTCTGAAGAGGATGAGTCAGGCCCCTCTGGGTACCCTGGGCCAGTGGGGTTGCCAACTGATGCAGAAAGTAAGAGTGAGGGAGAAAGTGACCTGAGTGAACCCAAGGAACCACTAGAGAGGGTTGATATAACAATGGGGGAGTGGTTCCAGTCAGAAGATGAGGAAGACATTAGAGTGGACAATTAGTTGTTGGATGCTAGATATAGGGGATTTCTGAAAAGGCAAGAGGGATTGCATAGTAAACGGAAATAAGCTTACAGCTTTGCCTCTTTGAGGTGTGATGTCACTTCCAAGCAGTATAAAAGCAAAGGATTTGGGGTAATTTGGTGTGGGGTTTCAACGCCATTCATGAAAGAGGTGTCCGATTGGGGGTTGGGGGTACCTGAAGAAAGGCTTCAAAAACATGATTCCTGCTTTACTAAAAGACACTATTTGCTGGAGGATGTTTGACTGGGATTCTGGTAAGCTGGATTTATTCTCCTGAATGATAAATGGACTTTGTTATCACTAAGGAATGCCATTAGGCTGAGTTGGCACTTTTTCCAGACTTCGTTGATGTTTCACTTTGGAGAGAAAAATCACTCCCTTTTCCTTGCCATTCAATCTGCTTTTCACTGTGTGTTGCTTTTATCAATAGAGTGCGGTTTTACCATGAAATAGTGGACTTTGGGTTGGTGGGTTCGCTCCGAGAGGCTGTGCGCAGAACATATATCTTATGAGCTCTTATGAAATAAATAGGCCCATCAGAAATTGGCTTGAATTGAGTGATACTATACATTTATCATTTATTATTGTCTTTATTAGCATCCAACAATCTAACTCTCTCAGTTGTTGTATCATCTGCAAACTTCAGATGATTGTTTGAGATGCAATCATTGGTATAGAGAGATAAGTGGTGAGAGTACACAGTCTTCGGGGGGGGGCTCTGCTAATCGTAGAGGTATGTGATGTGCTTTTGCTTAGCTTCACCTATTGTTTCCTTTTTAGTGATCTACAGTGAACCCTCGATCATCGCGAGGGTTCCGTTCCAGGACCCCACGCGATGATAGATTTTTAGCGAAGTAGCGGTGCGGAAGTAAAAACACCATCTGCGCGTGCGCAGATGGTGTTTTTGCTTCTACTGCCGCCCGCCCTTCGCCCGCCCACCCCGTTGCTCGCGCAACGGCTTCCCTGGGTGCCCGCTCGCTTGGGAACATCCCAGCTCCGCTCCCCAGCTGGGAAGCGGATCTAGGGAGTCCCCACCCCGCGCGCGTTGCTGGGGAAAGCGCGCGCGCTTGGGAACATCCCAGCTTCGCTCCCCAGCTGGGAAGCGGATCTAGGGAGTCCCCACCGCGCGCGCGTTGCTGGGGAAAGCGCGCGCGCTTGGGAACATCCCAGCTCACGCGCGCGCGGTGGGGACTCCCTAGATCCGCTTCCCAGCTGGGGAGCGAAGCTGGGATGTTCCCAAGCGCGCGCGCTTTCCCCAGCAACGCGCGCGCGGTGGGGACTCCCTAGATCCGCTTCCCAGCTGGGGAGCGAAGCTGGGATGTTCCCAAGCGCACGCGCTTTCCCCAGCAACGCGCGCGCGTTGGGGACTCCCTAGATCCGCTTCCCAGCTGGGGAGCGAAGCTGGGATGTTCCCAAGCGCGCGCGCTTTCCCCAGCAAAGCGCGCGCGGTGGGGACTCCCTAGATCCGCTTCCCAGCTGGGGAGCGAAGCTGGGATGTTCCCAAGCGCGCGCGCTTTCCCCAGCAACGCGCGCACGGTGGGGACTCCCTAGATCCGCTTCCCAGCTGGGGAGCGAAGCTGGGATGTTCCCAAGCGCGCGCGCTTTCCCCAGCAACGCGCGCGCGGTGGGGACTCCCTAGATCCGCTTCCCAGCTGGGGAGCGAAGCTGGGATGTTCCCAAGCGCGCGCGCTTTCCCCAGCAACGCGCGCGCGGTGGGGACTCCCTAGATCCGCTTCCCAGCTGGGGAGCGAAGCTGGGATGTTCCCAAGCGCGCGCGCTTTCCCCAGCAACGCGCGCGCGGTGGGGACTCCCTAGATCCGCTTCCCAGCTGGGGAGCGAAGCTGGGATGTTCCCAAGCGCGCGCGCTTTCCCCAGCAACGCGCGCGCGGTGGGGACTCCCTAGATCCGCTTCCCAGCTGGGGAGCAAAGCTGGGATGTTCCCAAGCGCGCGCGCTTTCCCCAGCAACGCGCGCGCGGTGGGGACTCCCTAGATCCGCTTCCCAGCTGGGGAGCGAAGCTGGGATGTTCCCAAGCGCGCGCGCTTTCCCCAGCAACGCGCGCGCGGTGGGGACTCCCTAGATCCGCTTCCCAGCTGGGGAGCGAAGCTGGGATGTTCCCAAGCGCGCGCGCTTTCCCCAGCAACGCGCGCGCGGTGAGGACTCCCTAGATCCGCTTCCCAGCTGGGGAGCGAAGCTGGGATGTTCCCAAGCGCGCGCGCTTTCCCCAGCAACGCGCGCGCGGTGGGGACTCCCTAGATCCGCTTCCCAGCTGGGGAGCGAAGCTGGGATGTTCCCAAGCGCGCGCGCTTTCCCCAGCAACGCGCGCGCGCGGTGGGGACTCCCTAGATCCGCTTCCCAGCTGGGGAGCGGAGCTAGGCTGCCCCAAGCTCGCGCGCGCCGCCCGCCCGCCCACGCTGTTGCCGGCTCCGCTTCCCAGCTGGGAAGCGGAGCTAGGGTGCCCCAAGCTCGCGCTCCAGCCCACCGCCGCTGGGGTCTTACCGGGGCAAGAGGGGGAAGACCCAGGGAAGCCTCTGCCCGGCGGGGAAACTCCACCATCTACGCATGCGTGGAAGGGCACGCATGCGCAGATGGTGGAGTTTACTTCCGGGTTGCAAACTAGCGAAATAGCCCTTTCGCGATCCTTGAGGACGCGAAACTCGAGGGTTCACTGTATACATAAATATAGCTATGATTCTTTTTAAAAATTTCTAGCCAGCTTTGAAATTAAAAAAATTGTAATTTTGTAGACACAAGGTTTTAATAGGTAAGACGATATATGATGAGCAGAATCCGAGACCAAGCTACAAGAAATAAATTGGAATCACTCTATAATATGTAAATAGATATATTGCTCTTGGGTCAAGTGGACTATACAAGAAACACCCCCGATTTGGTCGTGGGGAATGTGTGTGTGTCTGGGTGGTGGGCACATTTCAGTATGCACTGTTTTATATTGTGTGTATATAAACTTGTTAAAAATTAATAAAAAATAATTTTAAAAAAATAGGAAAAACTTATTACAACAATGGATTCTGTCTTGTGGATTTCTTTAAGATGGGGAATGGCCAGTACAGTAGTAGATTTATTCTATGATTCCACTTGGTAGCAGATAATTTATTGAAACAACATTCTCTGGGGTGTGAATAGCCATTAGAATACAAGGACATTTTGAATACAAGGACATTTTATCTATGAGGTCAAAAGGTTGGCAATAAAATAGTCTCATGTCTGGCTTTCTGGCTTTCTATCAATAACACCTGATATATATTATAGCAACAGAATCTTCAAATAGGCAGAGAATTAGTTGAAGGCTAAAAGCATATTTTCATAGAATATATATCTTCTAGAAAACTAATTTAGGACTGGTTATCCTACTTGATTTATTTATGCTCTATTTATATGTATAAATATCTCTCTTTTCCAAAGGAAATACAGTGATCCCCCGATCATTGCGAGGGTTCCGTTCCAGGACCCCAAGCAATGATCGGGTTTTCGCGAAGTAGCGCTGCGGAAGTAAAAACACCATCTGCGCATGCGCAGATGGTGTTTTTACTCCCGCAGCGCTAGCGAGGAGCCGAAGATTGGGGTTCCTGTTTTAAAACGTCGCCGCCTCATTAGAAAGCCGCGCGGCTGTTTTAAAACGTCGCCGCCGGCATGGGCGGCTTGCTAGCACCCTCCCCGGACCCCCAACCCGGGTTTGGGGGGCTGCTAGGAAGCCGCCCATGCCGGCGGCGACGTTTTAAAACGTCCCCCCCGAACCCGGGTGAGCAGCGAGCGAAGGGCGGGTGGCCGGGCGAAGGGCGGGCGAGTGGCGAAGGGCGGGCGAGCGGGTGCTGGGGAGGGCTTCTCGCCCTCCCGCCAGCAAGAGGGGGAGCGAACGGCGTGGGCAGGCTGCGGACAAGCCGTTCGCTCGGGCCGCTTCCCAGCTGGGAAGCGGCCCGAGCGAATGGCGTGGGCGGGAGAAGGGCGCGCGAGCCGCGGGCGCGCGGGCAGGCAGGCTGCGGACAAGCCGTTCGCTCGGGCCGCTTCCCAGCTGAGTACTCAGCTGGGAAGCGGCCCAAGCTAAGCGGCAGCAGCGAGGAGTTTGCGTGGGCGGTGGGGAAACTCCTCGCTGATGCCCGCCAAGAGGGGGAAGACCTAGGGAAGCCGCCCAGCAGCTGATCTGCCCGGCGCCATCTACGCATGCGTGCCCATAGAAAAAAAGGGCACGCATGCGCAGATGGTGTTTTGACTTCCGGGTTCAAAAATCGCAAATTAGCCTGTTCGCAATGGTCGGGAACGCAATAACCGGGGGATCACTGTAAATCCAGGTAGCCCTTATTTTGAACTTTTGACCACCTTGGAAATCGGTAAACCTGGAAGGTTTGTATGGCATATTACATGTTTTTATACCTGTACATATTTGCAATAAATATGAAAATACTAAAGATATTTAATACCAATCCACGGAAAGCCAAAGCTATTTGGGCTGAATGATAAAAATCTACAGTAGCTAATGCTATTTGCAATGGCATATTACAGATAGTCCAGACCCTGGAAATGTATATAATGGAAAAATTCATAAACTGAGGATGTTTCTGCCTCAAAAGGAAGTATAGAATCAACATTCCTGACTAAAAAATTATTAACCCTAAACAAAATACAGTGGTACCTCTACTTACGAACTTAATTTGTTCCATGACCAGGTTCTTAAGTAGAAAAGTATGTAAGAAGAAGCAATTTTTCCCATAGGGATCAATGTAAAAGCAAATTATGCGTGTGATTGGGGAAACAGGACGCCCTGCTTCTTCCCAGGAGAATCCTAGAGAGGCCCCACGGAGGCTTATTCCCACCTTTTCTAGCCCTGTTTCCTCTCAGGATATTCCTAGAGAGGCCCCACGGAGGCTTCTCCTTGCCTTTTCCAGTTACAGTTTTGGAGGCTCAGGTTTGTAAGTGGAAAATGGTTCCTGAGAAGAGGCAAAAAAATCTTGAATACCCGGTTCTTATCTAGAAAAGTTCTTAAGTAGAGGCGTTTGTAGGTAGAGGTACCCGTGTATGTTCCACTAAGGAGTAAGGACTTCATTTCCAATCATATCTGAGTCATCAAGATCTAGAAGAGCATTATGATTTTTTAAAATTTTCCCTCCATACTGTAATTTACATGCTTAAACTAGCTGCTTCTATTCCAGAAAAATAATTCTGATTGAAAATATGCTTTTAGATTTGGGGGAGGGAATCCTGAATTTGTAGATGGGTATGTGTGACATATTCTCTGGATTTTCAGTTGAAATAAATTATATCTATCATGGCAAACAACAGATGTGAGCAGGTAATTTTTGGCAAAAAATGAGCATGGCAATCTGATACTGCTTAGAACCGATTCTATACTAGGAATTTATGTGTCATATTTTTCTTCAGTCGGGATGTGGCTTAAAACCTCTTTAAAAAAACACGAGGGACGTGTCAGTTGAATTCTGAAAATATTAATATTAACCTACTTTAAAAGTTTAAAATGGGAGGGAAATTGCAATCACACACTAGTTTAGTGGGAAAATATAGATAAAATAGAAGGAAGCAGAATTATTCTCAATCAGCACATATAACCAATCTTAAAGCTAGTCTCCTTTTCCAAATATGTATCATATGCCATCAGAAAAACAAAACACAAAAGTTTTAGGAAACAGATTAATAAAAGAACACGAGAATGTTCGAAAAGAAGTCAATAAACCAATTATATTTAAAAAGTTTAAATGTTAAATTAGTATATTCTTACCAATCCGCACTAGGATCTGATGTAGTTTTAGAGACAAAATCATGTTTCATTGTCGATTCATAAGGATCCCACTTTAGTCTACCTACTAAAAACAGTACGTGTTAAGTGCTAGACATTTTACATACTCCCTAAGGTTTCTTGTCTTACCAACCAAGAATGAACAAAATGAGGGTTAGGCAACAGATCTTTCGAAAGAGTTGTGGCATTGATGGGAATTATTTATAAAAGTAAATGGCAGATTGGGTAGGGAATCTGGATCAGATCTCTGATAGACAAAAATAACACTATCTGTTTCCATATTATTATTTTAATCCAGTTCATTTCTCTCCTCCCCAAAGGTACTATTTACTTTCATCATACTACTAATATAATTCAACAACTTCTTATAACAGTAAGAACTTATCTATCAGCTCTAAAGGGGAGGGGGAAACACTTACAATTTAGTGAATTGAAGAAAATCTCTTTTCTGCATTTCTTTTTCTGTTTCACATAGCCAACTGGCAATTATAGAACCTTTACCATGCAACATTCAGGCTTCTTGCTTGACTTGTTTTAAAGTAACAGTATCACAGAGGCTTTCTTCTGTTCATCAAAGTGATAGAAACTCATTCATTCATTCATTCATTTCTAATATTTTTTCACAAATGCAGGTTCCACTTTTGGGGAGAATCAACTGAGCTGACTGACTGACTGGCTTGTTACCTTCACATTATGAGCTAAGAGAGAATGACTGGTCCAAAGTGAATCAGCTAAACCTAACTGTGTCTCCTGGCTGTAGGGAAAAAGCTATGAAAATTGCTCATAGGAGGCCACAATAAATGTGTTCTTCTTTAAAGGAGGCTGTGGTGAGGGGGGTCTTCGCACAGGTGCGTTTGGCGCACCAGTTGCGGCCCTATTTGGACAGGGAGTCATTGCTCACAGTCGCTCATGCCCTCATTACCTCGAAGTCCAACTACTGCAATGCTCTCTAGATGGGGATAACTTTGAAGAGTGTTCAGAGACTGCAAATAGTGCAAAATGCACCCGCGCGAGCTATTGTGGGTCTTCCAAGATCTGCCCACATCTCACAATCACTCTGCGAGCTGCATTGGTTGCCGATTGGTCTCCGGACACAATTCAAAGCGTTGATTATGACCTATAAAGCCCTACATGGCTTAGGACCAGATTATCTACGAGACCGTTTTCTGCCTTGTGTATCCCAGCGACTGGTGAGGTTCCACAGAGTCAGCCTTCTCCAGGTCCTGTCAGCCAGACAATGTCTTCTGGAGGGGCCGAGGGGAAGAGACTTCTCTGTGGTGGCTCCGGCCCTTTGGAACCAACTCCCTCAGGAGATTTGTACCGGCTCACCCTCCTGGCCTTTTGCAAGACCTGAAGACTCACCTTTGCCGGCAGGCATGGGGGGCCATGAGTGTTAAAAAACTAACTTCGGCCGATGTCATGAATGGCTAAATCCAGTTGGATGAATGTGGCTGATTGTGTTTTTAGGGAAAATGGGGTTTTAGAATTTTTTTAATATTAGATTTCTCACACGCATTGTATTTTGTATTTATTTTGTAAGCCACCCTGAACCAGTTGAGAAGGGTGGCGTAGAAATCTAGATAGATGGATGGATGGATGGATGGATGGATGGATGGATGGATGGATGGATGGATGGATCATAAAGTGCCACACACATTATGGTTATTTTTGTAATAGTAATCTAAAACAGGTAGAACTCTAAGTTTTCCTTCTCTAACCTCAGATCTTCCAATGGAATTGCAGTGACCAAACTTTCTTAAACCAGTAAACTCTCTAACTCCAGAATGTTCTTATCCTCCCCATTTGGAATATGCTTTTTTTTTGGTTCTATTTTGCTTATTCTCTTCCCCTACACTCATTTGGCACTTCAAGCCAAAGGCAAACACATGGCAAATGCAGATTTTGTACCTTTTCTCCACTGTAAGCATTACTCAGGCCGAGAGGTTCTTGTTAAAATGCAGACCTTATACAGTAGTTGACTATCTCAACTCCACTGGTTTAGATATTGCACTACGCCATTTTTTGTGGAGCCATGCTTGCTTAGAACATAATTATAGTCTAAACCAGGAGTAGGCAAAGTTGGCTCTTCTATGACATGTGGATTTCAACTCCCAAAATTCCTGAGCTAGCGTGATTGGCTCGGGAATTCTGGGAGTTGAAGTCCATAAGTCATAGAAGAGCCAATTTTACCTACCCCTGTTCTAAAATATTAACCAGATTTGGACACTCCCAATGTCTAGGTGAATTCCCCCAATAATTTAAATTCTACACAACAAATCACATTGTAATTTTATACAAAGGTGCACAATCTGAATTCATAGAGCTTTTATCAGAATCCTCAAAGCCTTAAAAACAGCCCCCAAAGGCCCTTAACAATTCTTATAAAATTTTAAGGGTTCATGCAGCACAAGGAGAAAAATTATTAAAAACATGACAGAGGAGCAATTATATTACTGTGATTCTTAATTTTAAATAAAGTTAAATGAAATTATATTTTTTCTTGTGCCCACCCACTACCCAGCATGGTTCAGAAGGATAAATACTGTATCTGGAAAAGTTAAACACTATTAACTAATCCAATGTATGGATTAAATCAGTGCAATAGAGCAGTGTTTCCCAACTTTGGCAACTTGACGATATCTGGACTTCAACTCCCAGAATTCCCCAGCCAGCATTCGCTGCCTGGGAATTCTGGGAGTTGAAGTCAAAATATCTTCAAGTTGCCAAGGTTGGGAAACACTGCAATAGAGCACGTTTTTTGTATTTTAGTAAGGCTGAAATAAATCTGGTTTCCGCCTCTGCCGTATTTACTCAGAAACCATATTGCACAAATGATCAATTGCATCTGAACATTGGAAGATTTTGGATTTGCGTGTGTGTGCGTAAGGGGGTATTGGTGGGTTTGGCCTCATTTCCAGCCCGTCCCAGTGCGACCCTCGCCTCAGCCCTTCGTCGCCTTCGCAAACGATTCCCGCCTCAAGAGCTTTAAGGGCGCGCGCCTTCCAAGCTCTCCAACGCGCAGACTCACTCCGGGTAGTTAGAGGCCCCGTTCCTTCCCTCCCTCCCTCCCTCCACACAGGTTAGAGTGGGATTCTCACCAGCAGGCGGCGCCGTTCGCGCAGACCTGGGTCTCCGCGGCGTTGCGCCGGGGAGGGAGGCGGGGGCCGCTGGGGAGGCCCCATGGATCGGGGGAAGGAGAGCGTTCTTGTCGCGCTCCGGCAACTGCGTGCGGGTGGGCATGCGGGTGGGGCTGGTCCAACTCGGCTTCTTCCTCGGCTCTCCGGCCGCAAAGCTTCTCTGTGAGCAGAGAAGAAATTGGGAATGGCGACGTTGGGGGAGGGAGCCTCTCCTGTCACCAAGACGCTGGCAAGCGGGAGACGCAATAAATGCCGCTGCCTGTGTCCAGCCCTGCCTGTTGCCCCGGCACCACTTTTGCGATTGTGACCCAGGGAAGCGAGTAGGCTGCACCTTTCTCCCGAGGCACCGGGGACTATTAGTAACAGTAATGCAGACGTAGTAAATAGTTTGACAGTGTTGAGGGGATTATTAGTTTAGCAGAGTGATGGCATTTGGCGGGGAAATGTACTTGTGTCTAGTTGTCCTGGTATGCAATGCTCTATAGCAGTGTTTCCCAACCTTGGCCACTTGAAGATATTTGGACTTCAACTCCCAGAATTCCCCAGCCAGCATTTGTTGGCTGGGGAATTCTGGGAGTTGAAGTCCAAACATCTTCAAGTGGCCAAGTTGGGAAACACTGCTCTATAGCAACATTTTAAGGGAAGGAGTTGAAACAGTTTGTGTCCAGGATGTGAGGGGTCAGTAAATATTTTCACAGCCCTCTTTTTGACAGTACTGTATACAGTATGAAAGAAATATAAGGCCCTAATGTATGGATTCTTGGATTGGCAACCTGGGAGGGGCAAATGGCAGTAAAGTGGGCACCCCTCAAACGTGGTTGGGATTCCCCCCCCCCTTATCTGTGATGAACCACTGCTATTTATAAACTGCAATGTCAGCTTAATCATTTCATGGCTTCAAGGAGGTTTTTTGCATTTATTTTCTGCTAGAGAGTTTGGATTATTTTTTTTTTGCAGCTCAGATGTGTGTAGGTGTTTTTCCAATTTCAATGTTATCCTCTAGTTTTCACTGGCTCTGTGGCACAAAACTCTGTTTACAAGTTTTCAGCCACTTATGAACACAAGAGCAAGGGGACACAATCTGAAGTTAGTTGGGGGAAAGATCAAAAGCAACATGAGAAAATATTATTTTACTGAAAGAGTAGTAGATGCTTGGAACAAACTTCCAGCAGACGTGGTTGGTAAATCCACAGTAACTGAATTTAAACATGCCTGGGATAAACATATATCCATCCTAAGATAAAATACAGGAAATAATAATAATAATAATAATAATAATAATTTATTAGATTTGTATGCCACCCCTCTCCGAAGACTCCGAAATAGTATAAGGGCAGACTAGATGGATCATGAGGTCTTTTTCTGCCGTCATTCTTCTATGTTTCTATGTTATTGTCATTAATAGTATAACATATAGTCAGATCCCAAGGACCACAAGGGATGACTAGTACTTAACAATTGCCCTTTTCTTATGATCAGATAAACTCTCTTTGGAGCTTACCGTATCTTTATATAGAGCCTACAACAAAAGTAGCCAAACATAATTTGGCCTAGTCTGAACAATCTGATAAAAGTACAAAGACTCACGAGGCACCTTCAAATAGAATGGAAATAGAGAAGCACTTTATATGGAGAATGTTATAAGTTTGCAATGTCTTAGTTATGTGAGATTCCACTGGGTACTTCTTTTTGTTGAATGATACTTTAAAAGAAGAACATGCTGACTTTTCTGGAATTTGAGCCTTTAGGTGGTAAGTGAAGTGAAGGAATTTAGAATAGGAGCCACTGGGTCACATGAAAGGCTGTGCCAAAATTCCTCCTTTCTCTAAAAAAAAATAATTATAAGGATTTTAGTCCTTTATTGAATCTAATACAGTAATAGTATGGTTAGCAAGCTAAGGTTGTCACCATTTTAAAAGTAAGATTCTTAATAACTACGTTAGGAGGGAAAATAGGTAATGTAGATTTTCTTGGCATGCAAACACAGTAATAGAAAAGTTAATTTACAAACAATGTTTCGGATTAAAAGTTTCAGGGAAGTGTGGAAACAGCAATGAACTAGCTTGAATTTACAAAGACCTCTTAGTACAATGAATTTATGGCAATGAATTTAATATATTGCTTTTCACTTATGACACATTGAAGATGAAGGAGATGGTGTTTGTGGTGCAAAATAAAATCAGGAATCTGATAAGATTTTCTTTCCCAATCAACAAATTTTATTAAAAGGTATATAAGTTTCCTGAGCTGCCCCATACTTCATCAGATACATCAGAAGATACAAATGGATCACTTTATGGAGGTGCTTAATAGACACTTTCAAATCTTCACATTAGATGAAATATATGGTCACAAGTGTTTATTCTACACTTTTAGTCATTACATTACAATTCCTTTTCAAATATATGAAATTTAGTAGTGGAGTTATATTATGGAGTAATAAACATAAATGTTTCTCCTGTGTTCTGTGCGTTATTTATATTTCATATTTTTAAACCATTCATCTCCATCAAAGAGAGAAATACTTTGACTTAATCAGCCCATCAAGCTGCGAATTGTGAATGCTGTTGAAAACAAGTCCCCAATTGTATAAGCTCTCATTAAGGCTGTGATTTACAATGAACTGTTTACATGTGCAGGCTTTTTTTGGGGGTTCTGATATAATAATAATAATAATAATAATAATAATAATAATAATAATAACAACAACAACAACAATAATAACAACAGAGTTGGAAAGGACCTTGGAGTTTTCTAGTCCAACCCCCTACTTAGGCAGGAAACCCTACACTACTTCAGACAGATGGTTATCCAACATCTGCTTAAAAACTTCCAGTGTTGGGGCATTCACAACTTCTGGAGGCAAGCTGTTCCAGGGATTAATTGTTCTGATTGTCAGGAAATTTCTCCTTAGTTCTAAGTTACTTCTCTCCTTGTTTAGTTTCCACCCATTGTTTCTTGTTCTACCCTCAGGTGCTTTAGAGAATAGGTTGACTCCTTTGTGGCAACACCTGGGATATTGGAACACTATCATGTCTACCCTGGTCTATGCCCAGTTCCTGCAACCATTCTTCATATGTTTTAGCCTCCAGTCCCCTAATCATCTTTGTCGCTCTTCTCTGCATTTTTTCTAGAGTCTCAATATCCTTTTTGCACTGTGGCAACCAAAACTGAATGTAGTATTCAAAGTGTGGCCTTACCAAGGCCTTATAAAGTGGTATTAACACTTCAGGTGACATTGATTCTTTCTCTCTGTTAATGCAACCTAAAGTGGTTCCTCTACTTAAGAACTTTTCTAGATAAGAGCCGGGTGTTCAAGATTTTTTTGCCACTTCTTAAGAACTATTTTCTACTTAAGAAACCAAGCCCAGAAAAATTTCCCAGGAAATTTGAGAGCGGCACGAAGGCCTAGCCAGTTTCCTGCCATTCCCACTGGTTTTCTCTCTCTGGTGCAATGTATGGGGGGCAGCCTCGTGCCGGGTGTATGGGAGGCCTCAGAGTCCCTCTTATATATAAAAAAAGCCTTAAAGTTTTGGATTTTTTTTATTCCCTTCTCCTCAGCTTCTTCCTTCGGCAGCGACTGTCCTCCTCCTCTTCCTCCTCCTCCTCCTCCCACCCAAATTCTGAGCTTTTATTTCTTTCCTAATGGGTTTGCACACATTATTTGCTTTTACATTGATTCCTATAGGAAAAATTGCTTCTACTTACAAACTTTTCTACTTAAGAACCTCATCACGGAACGAATTAAGTTCTTAAGTAGAGATACCACAGTATTGGCTTTTTTTGCAGCTGCTGCACTTGCTACAGCATTAAATGCTGCACATGAAAGCAAATTAATGCTGCACATGAAAGCAAATGTTTCAGTGAGCACGCATTGCAGGCTCCTGCTTTTTTTACATGATGGCTATGTAGCCATTAACTTCTCTAGCGTTTCCCAACCTTGGCAACTAGAAGATATTTGGACTTCAACTCCCAGAATTATGCTGGCTGGGGAATTCTGGGAGTTGAAGTCCAGATATCTTCAAGTTGCCAAGGTTGGGAAACACTGCTCTAGCACACTAACAGCCAGTAGCATTTACAGAACCATTCTAGATTTTAGAGAAAGACATGCACTGTAAGATGCAGAGGATAATAGAGCATATTCCTTTTTCTGTTTCCTGTCTGCATCCAACCTAGACTGCCACCTTGTGGTTGTCATAGGCAAGCCACCTGAAGGGTCTGGAAAGTTCTTGAATCTCAAAGCTGTTCTTTCAAAAATCAACTGGGTTTTTCTTTGAGGAAGTTGTGTTGGTCTCACCCAAGAAGCTGCATTGGTTCTGGAAGGATGGTAGGGGTGGGATGAGTCACTCTTGGATGAGAAGCAAAATTTTTTCCTCAAGAAAAAAGTGTCCAGTTGCTTTTTGAAAAACTATGAGTTCCAGACTTCTCTTCTTTGAATTTTGACATTTGTAAATACAGTGTTCCCTTGACTTTTGCGGGGGATGCATTCCAAGACCGCCCACAAAAGTCAAATTTCCGCGAAGTAGAGATGCGGAAGTAAATACACTATTTTTGGCTATGAACAGTATCACAAGCCTTCCCTTAATACTTTAAACCCCTAAATTACAATTTCCCATTCCCATAGCAACCATTTAGATTATTACTCACCATGTTTATTTATTAAAGTTTATTTAAAAAAATATTAAAGGCGGATGAAAGTTTGGCGATGACATATGATGTAATCGGCGGGAAAAACTGGAATGGGGGGGGAGTGAAGTATTTTTTTAATCAATATTTTTGAAAAATCGTGGTATAGACTTTTCGCGAAGTTCGAACCCGCGAAACTCGAGGGAACACTGTACCCACATTAACCCACATTCAAGCCTCCTATGTGTTGGATGATACATTTTTTAATCCACATCTTTTATTTTACCTGATTTTTTAGAAGTTATTTTATTGTCCAGCTTATTTGTAAACTGCTTTTCGAGATATTTTTGTATTGATAGTGCCAGGGGTGGACAGCAGGCAGGACGGGGTGGAACACAGTTCCACCGGTGGAAATGAAGATACGTGCGTAGCTGCAGCTCATCGGCGGCTGTCACTTCCTGGATTACTGGTCTCGGCTCAGCTCTCCTTTTTTTCTTCTGCTGCTGCATCTGCGCTCCTTGCTTTTTTCCTCTTTCCTCTTTCCTGGCCTCGGACGAGCTTCCCTCTCTCCTGCCCGGCTCCCCTCCACCTTCACACGGCCACCTCCTGCCTGAGATGCAAGCAGAAGGCATGAGTGAAAGCAGTGCTGGCAGCATTTATGCCTCTGGCAGCACCCGTTCACCTAGGTACCCAGCCTGAGGTGGGAGGCTGGTAACCCAGGAAGGAGAGCGCTGGAAACGCGAAGCAAATTGTCACCCCAGCGAGCAACACTGTTAAGGTTGTAAGTCGAGGACTTAACAGTTCACTTGAACAATGATGATCATTCAAGCCACTCCCAACTGGTCACATGGCCGGCAAGCCACTCCTACCCAGTCACATGGCCATTAAGCCACACCCACAAAATAAGCCACACCCACAGTGTTGCAGTAAAAAATTTGGATGCCCATTACTGGATAGTGCTATGAGGATGTACACCTAACTGGCCAACCTTGACAGAGGTGGCAGATACTAAGAAGCACATAGAATTTCTCTGCTGCAAATTATGTCTAGTATGATAATAGAGCCCAAATTATTGAGTATTGTTTTGTTTTATTTTAAGGCCTATTAAGTGGAGGTCTTTTGTGTCCAAACCCTTAAAATTTAGTTTTATACTGTAGTTAGGCTTTAACAAAACATTGATTAGAAAATGAAGTTATAATTCAATTTTCCTCCCCAGTAATTCATATGCTAGAAAGGTCACGCAGCATAGCTGCCTTCTTGCAAAATCTGTTGAGCAGATTTCAAAAGTATTAACATTCATACACAAACTTTTTAGCCTGCCAAATTGTTTTCAGATTTACCATACAAGTTCACTCTTTCAAGATTTTACTTGTGGGAATTACCAGATGTTGGCTGGTTGCCCAGTCTTAGATTTTTCTTAGTCAGAGCACTTTTAAATAAAATATCAGGAGTCAGTAGAAATCCACAATGGAAAATTTGTATGTGGTGTGCGGGAAAGATGCTTCAATCAGAACTCTTCCTAATAATAAATTTAGAAAAGAATTTTTATTAGCTCCAGAGCGCTGAGAAATAAAGTGTTAACTGTGTGCTTAAAGAAACCTTGAAACTAGCTGAATTATTATTTTTTAATTACATAGAAAAACCAAAGACAGCATACTTAATAGCCAGAACATGCTTATATAGAAGAAAAAAACGCAGCATACCAACATGAAACAATGTCATCAGGCTGAAACAGTGAACAGGAATAGGGCACAACATCTGCATGGCACCCTTGCATTTTATAATGCATTTGTTTAAAGTATCAAGGGATTCCATTGCTAGCTTCGCTAATAGGAATGTTAATTCTTCTTGTGAATTTGGCAAATTCTTGGGATCTGTACTCCTAGATGATGCATTGGGTTGCCAATCAGTTTCAGGTCACAATTCAAAGTGTTGGTCATCACCTATAAAGCCCTACATGGCACCGGACCAGGATATCTGCGAAACCGCCTTCTGCCGCACAAATCCCAGCGGCCAGTTAGGTCCCAGAGTGGGTCTTCTCCAGGTCCCGTCGACTAAACAATGTCTGGCGGGACCAGGGGAAGAGCCTTCTCTGTGGCAGCTCCGACCCTCTGGAATCAGCTCCCTCTGGAGATTAGGACTGCCCCCACCCTCCTTGCCTTTCGTAAACTCCTTAAAACCCACCTCTGTCGTCAAACGTGGGGGAACTGAGACAGCTCCCCCTGCCTATGTAGTTTTTGTGCATGATATGACTGTATGTATGTTTTCTATATTGGGGTTTCTTGCTTTTTAGACTTTTGAAATGTACTATTGTTATTTTAGATTCTAATTATTAGATTTATGTATTGTTTTTATCACTGTTGTGAGCCGCCCCGAGTCTACGGAGAGGGGCGGCATACAAATCTAATTAATAATAATAATAATAATAATAATAATAATAATAATAATAATAACAACAACAATATAATGTTCAAAATAAAGTAAGAACTGAGGTACAACCGGCGATAAGACGTGTGCTACAAAGCTTTGAAGTTTGAAGATGGGTGTGGATATTAACTGTTCCTGGTTTTTTGTGAGAGATTTGTTTGGTGAATCTTGTCCTTTTGAAAACATCCTTTAATTTCCTTTCCTTTCCTGCTCTTGTCTTCTCTGTCCAGTTTTCTATTTCTTTTCCTTTCCTGTGCAGTTAGTTTTTGCTCTTATCTACATTCTACTTTATCCTTTTTTTGTTATTTCTGCTGGAAGGAGGAGTACATACCATGCAAGAGTGGTTTCTGAATGGTTGGTATTTGCATATAAGAGACAAAACAGCTTTTAAACAGCATATCTTGTTATGTAGACATTATTACTGGCATTATTATTATTACTATTACTATCATTACTGTGGTTCTGGCCTTGTTTTGTTTTATTTTTCTAATCTGACATCTCTCTGACTCTCCTCTGTCAGTGGAAGTGATGTGCCGGTGCCTGGAGGCTGTTGGAGCCTGGATGGGTGTCAACAAACTCAAACTCAACCCAGACAAGACGGAGTGGCTGTGGGTTTTGCCTCCCAAGGACAATTCTATCTGTCCGTCCATTACCCTGGGGGGGGAATTATTGACCCCCTCAGAGAGGGTCCGCAACTTGGGCGTCCTCCTCGATCCACAGCTCACATTAGAAAAACACCTTTCAGCTGTGGCGAGGGGGGCGTTTGCCCAGGTTCGCCTGGTGCGCCAGTTGCGGCCCTATTTGGACCGGGAGTCATTGCTCACAGTCACTCATTCCCTCATCACCTCGAGGCTCGACTACTGTAACGCTCTCTACATGGGGCTACCTTTGAAAAGTGTTCGGAAACTTCAGATCGTGCAGAATGCAGCTGCGAGAGCAATTATGGGCTTCTCCAAGTATGCCCATATCACTCCAACACTCCGCAGTCTGCATTGGCTGCCGATCAGTTTCCGGTCACAATTCAAAGTGTTGGTTATGACCTATAAAGCCCTTCATGGCACCGGACCAGAATATCTTCGGGACCCCCTCCTGCCGCACGAATCCCAGCGACCGGTTAGGTCCCACAGAGTTGGCCTTCTCCGGGTCCCGTCAACTAAACAATGTCGTCTGGCGGGACCCAGGGGAAGAGCCTTCTCTGTGGGGGCCCCGACCCTCTGGAACCAGCTCCCCCCTGAGATTAGGATTGCCCCCACCCTCCCTGCCTTTCATAAACTCCTTAAGACCCACCTTTGCCGTCAGGCATGGGGGAACTAAAACACCTCCCCCTAGCCCATGTTGTTTTGTTGATTGATTGACTGTGTGCCTGTTTTTTATATATACTGTTTTCTATGAGATTATTAATTTAAATTGGAACTGGATGGGTGGGCATTGGATTTGGTATTGTGTACTGTACTGTTTTTTATTATTGTTGTGATCCGCCCCGAGTTTGCGGAGAGGGGCGGCATATAAATCCAATAAACCTAAACCTAAACCTCTGTCAACAAAAGTATTATGGGAGATAAATATCCAGGATTGATGTTCACTATGGTTAGGGAAAATGCATTGCACAAAATTTGTGTGTTTACAATTCTTATATTTCCATTTCTGGAGGGATTCTCTTAAAATTGCTTTTTAAAAAATTTATTACTGAATTTGCCCAGTTTTGTTTGTAAAAACAATCAAGTATCAAAAATGCACCAATCTCCAGAACATTCTGGAGAATCTGGAAGATTCCATTTGCTCACCAGATCATGCGCTTCTAGAGTATCATTTCCAGAAATAAACCCTCTAAGCTGGAATCAGTTTGAAGTATCCTAGATACAGCATTTATTTTGTCCAGAATTACATCACTGAACTGCTTCCGGATTGCAGGATTTACTTCTGAGAACTCCCAAACTGCCTCCAGAATTGTGTGAAACGTAATATAATTCTTCAAAAGTAGAATCATGTGACCGCAGAATCCTGTAATCACCTACATTGGTGGATGGGGGGCTTGTAACTTTGAACAGTTGCTAAAAGACCAGTCTTTAAATGAGGACTACCTGTATTTATAAATTACAGGAACTTTCAGTTTTCTTAGTAGCTTCCAGCCAGATTCAATGCCTAAATAGCAACAGGTTTCCCTGGGTCTTGCATAAATAGAGGATTGTCTGTCTGTCTGTCTGTCTGTCTGTCTATCTATCTAATCAGCCATCCATCCATCCATTCACCTATGCCGCCCAATCTCGAAGGACTTCCAATCATATTTATAAACCTTCCTCTCTTAAACTTTTAATTCTAATTTTTCATGTCTCAATGTTATTCTTCATTTTATATAGCTCTTATTATTTATTAGTTATGCCTCTAGTTTTAGGGCTAATTTCAGATATTTTATACCTCTGGATTTTACATATTTAATACTGTGCCCCCCCCCCCCCAACTTACTTCCAACTCATTCAAATTCCTGCTGTGTAATTTGGCTTAATGTTTATAGATGAACTACAGTTTCGACACTGTGCAACATGGAAAGCTAACAAGAAAATAAAGAGAGATCCATATAACCTCTGTTTATTGTAAAACAATGATATACAGAAGGCACTGATTAGGCTATTGTTTATACACGAGGGCTCTTCAATATAAAGAGACTAAATATTGCATTCCTTTAGATGTAGACATTTAACTTGATAATAAAAAAAAGCCTAAGAAAAAAAGAGAGATATTTCTATGGCATATTCATTCCAGTCATTCTTTAAACCTGTTGGCATTCTGCACATTGAGTGGACCTACAATCAGAAGGCCATTGTGGGAGGTTTAGAAGCTGCAGCTGTAGAAGACATCAGTGAGAAAGGCTGCTATGTAACCCCAAAATATACCACACAATTCAAATTTAACAAGGTTAAGTTTAGCAAGGTCAGTTTTTCATGATGCAAAAATTACACTTCATCTACCCAAACGGTGTTTTAATGTTATGTCATAAAGAAAAAGTAAAATATTCATCAGGTAGCCCCAAGGTGACTCCTATAATTACCACCATTCAGTTCTTGTGCCTCCCTTTTACTGTGTGGACTATGTAACACTGACATTTTCTATAACCTTCCAAGATAGTAAAGCTCTGATTCAAAGCACCTTTATGTGTTACGTCTACATATTCCAGTAGCATCTGAAAAGAATGTTTATTCTGCATTTGCGATGTACAAAAAATTGCATGCACACCTCTTTGGATTCATCTCTTTGGATTCAATTGCAACGAAATGCGGAGTGCATAACGTATCACCTGTCTGCTGCTATTTAAAACAGTCTGTTTTTTCCTAGGAGACAATGAGAGATTGCAGCCACAGAATCCTGGAAAAAGATGTAGCTGCTCTAAAGAACTGAACAGGTGTTTCTGTTGAGTATCCTGAATTTTCTTTTTGAATTAAATCTGAAGCACTGCACAACCCTTAAGAAAATAATGCACAATGAGCAAAAAGTCATGCAACAAAATTTTCTAAGCCAGAATACAGCCAAACTCTGATAGCAGCTGACTTCTGGATCAAAAGACATGGATTTGAGTCTTCCTTCTGCCAGTTCTTTACCACAATCTATTTTACCCCAAAACCAAGCCAAAGTACAGTTCATAGTACTATTTATCATAGCTACTAACAATTCAAAGCTGTTTGGAATTATCAACTTGCCAGGGTATGATAAATGTTGGAGCAATCACAAAAACGATGTATTTTTTTCATGACTGTGAAAACCTGGCAGTTATTTAGAAACTGATGAAATAATCCTGGATTTAAAATCATTCTAGCTATACGGATTACTGCAGTAACAAAAACTCTAGGCTTCAACTGCCTTTTTATGTTAAATGTAGAACCAGATCTGTAAATAACACTTTAGTAATCAGGAGTCTTGTCCTGAAATGAAAGCAACATAGAATGCAGTTACATCCCATTATTTGCAACAAAAGGCAGAAATCCCTTGCATTCTGCAATCAGATAATCCCAATGTGGTTATCTTCCTTCTTCTTTCAATATGTTTTTCTCGATGTTAAGAAAATCAGACTTCGATACTTGACTTCTGAGACCCTGAAATTGTCCAGAGAGCTGAAGGAGACTCCATCCAAGTTGATTGTGATGTCAAGTTGCCATTAAACACATCATCTGTTGAAACTGCAAGATAATACAAATACATATGTAATGTCTAAAGCAGTGTTTCCCAACCTTTTTTGAGCCGCGGCACATTATTCATGTTTTCAAAATTCTGGAGAACACTGAAGGGGGGGGGGGCGGGGGGGGCTAAAGAAAAGTTTGGACAAAAAAAAAATCTCTTCCTCCATTTCACTCTATTTCTCCCTCCCTCTTTCTCTCTCTTCCTTCCTTCCCTTCTTTCTCTCCATCCCTCTTTCTTTCTTTCTTCCTCTCTTTTTTGCTCTCTTTCTCTCTCCCTCCTTCCCTCCCTCTATGTCTTTCCCTCTCCCTCCTTCCCCCCTTTCTTTCTCTCTCTCTCTCTTGCTTTCTTTCCCTCTCTTTCTCTTGCTTTCTTTCTCTCATTCTCTCTCCCCTCCTTTTTCTCTCTCTCTCTTTCTCTCTCGTTCACCACGCCAGCAACAGAGAGAAAAAGAAAGAGCGAGAGAGAGCCGGAGAGAGAGTGGAGTGCGCAGCAGCCATCAGCCTCCTCGCCCTCCCAGACGTCCCCAGCGCCCGGCCTCACGCCGCCTCCCGTTAGCCCGGCCGAAAGCCACACAGTCCCGGACTCCCGGATCGCTTGCTTCTCCGGCCAGCGCGGCGCTTTCCTGGGCAGATGGCTTTGCTGACCGGAGAAGCGAGTGATCCGGGAGTCCGGGACTGTGTGGCTTTGCGCCATGAAGAGAAAACGGCAGCAGGGAAAAGTCGGCCGTTTTCTCTTCATGGCGCAAAGCCACACAGTCCCGGACTCCCGGATCGCTCGCTTCTCCGGCCAGCGCGGCGCTTTCCTGGACAGATGGCTTTGCTGACCGGAGAAGCGAGCGATCCGGGAGTCTGGGACTGTGTGGCTTTGCGCCATGAAGAGAAAACGGCAGCAGGGAAAAGTCGGCCATTTTCTCTTCATGGCGCAAAGCCACACAGTCCCGGACTCCCGGATTGCTCGCCCCAAGGCAGGAGGCGGCGGCGGCGGAGGAGAGTGGGCGGATCGGGCGGGCAATGGGGCAGGGCGGAGAAGCCAGGGGCGCGTTTGGCCGGAGGCACCGTGGGGAGGCAGGGGCAGGGAGGTGTGGCAGTCTAGTGTGCCACGGCACACCAGTTGGGAAACGCTGGTCTAAAGAAACAGTAAACTTCCTCATCCTGACCAAAAATACTCCTAATTGATCCAAAACACTCATAATTTCCAGACATTCCAGTTCACTGGCTGAACTGAACACATTCAATTTTTAGAACTGAAAAAAGCGTGTAAACCTAGTGGTTTGTAAACTCTAGCTTATGTCTTACCATATTGCAGAAACAGAGTCCATTATATCAACAAACAACGCCTTATAGCAATGTGTACTGAACTCATTCACGGAATAAAGCTGTTCTACCTATGAAGAATGTAATATTTAAGATATCATAATATAACCAAACTCACCTCTAGAGATAATGCTGAACTTCCTGTCTGAAAAGCTGTTTGAACGCAAATTTGGCTCACTCATTTTATCCAGAAACTTAATTATAATTTCTTTCTTCTCCGGGTTGGTACTTGATAAATTAAGAACTTTCCCATTTATTGAAACAGTTCTTTTGCTGATCCCAAACCAATACAAGAAATCGAATAAGGCATCAGTTTTGAACTCATAGGAGAAACTTAAACTTTCTTCATGAACCAGGTAGGCTTCTGAGGGAAAAAACCTCTTTACAACATCTTGGAAGTTAAACTGTACAGAAAAAAGAAAAATGGTTATTACTGACTGATTGATTGATCTAATGCTCCATGAATGGATGCAGCCCTTAAAACCTGTTCCTTTCCTCCCTATTGGGAGCCCCTTACAACTACCATTTCTGAAAACTAACTTCATAGTTAACCCCCAGTTTGAAATAGGAAATGCATTAAAATTGCAACTCTACATTTAACATAACTTCTAAAAAGCAACTATGCTTCTGAAACTTAGAAAAGAGATTGCAAAATTTCAGCCATATCTATCCATGATATAGTACCTATCTCGTTCTCCAAAGTTAAATGACACCCCCCATAATTGTTCAGGTATGTAAACAAACAAACAGTTATTTAGCATAGATGACTATAGTAGTATTAAATCTTTAACTTAAACATTTGAGTTTCAACTACTGACTAGTCTTTGCTTCTTTAGAACTGAAGATTGGCTTTTATATTTTTGTTCCAGAATGGTAGATAAAATCGGATATCAGTTATATTAACAGGTGACTAACGCAATTTGTTTGCATTTTTCAGCTTGAAATCTGATTTTAAAGGACAAGCTTCGTGGCTATTATAGAATGAGTCTGAACTCATTCTTGGACTGCTTTACCTCTTCCCCTTCTTCTCTATACATTGTATTGTCAAATATTATATAGTCTTCCAGAATTTAGCCCTCCCAGAATTGGGAGGGCTTAGCAGTATAGAGGTGACAGTAGAATTAAGGGCAAGAACCCAGTTGCTAGAAACACTGTAGAAACATGCAATTTGTTATCTTTATTTAAAATGTTCGCCAGAAAGTACCATAAAATAGCACTTGTTTGGGTATACTGTATTTTACAAAATGGGGGAGAAGGGAAGTAAAGCAGCATATGAGCCATAGTGGCACAGTAGTTAGAGTGCAGTACTGCAGGCTACTTCTCCTGACTGCCGGCTGCCTGCAATTTGGCAGTTCAAATCACAGCAGGCTCAAGGTTGATTCAGCCTTCCATCCCTCCAAGATGGATAAAATAGGCTGACTCTGTAAAACCACTTAAAGAGGGCTGCAAAGCACCGTGAAGTGGTATCTAAGTCTAAGTGCTATTGCTATCTCTACACAGATCATCAGAAATGTTGCCATCCACTGAATTGTATGCATATTTCAACGCACATGTGGACATGTTCTATCCCAAAGAATCCTACAGCTTAATTAAAAGATGATTTGAGGACCTGTATACTGCACGAGTCAAAAAGAGGGCGGGGGAAATATTTACTGACCCCTCACATCCTGGACACAAACTGTTCCAACTCCTACCCTCAAAACGTTGCTACAGAGCACTGCACACCAAGACAACTAGATACAACAACAGTTTTTTCCCCGAACGCCATCACTCTACTAAACAAAAAATTCCCTCAACACTGTCAGACTTTCTACTAAATCTGCACTTCTACTAGTTTTTCTCATCATTCCTATCACCCATTTCCTCCCATGTTGACTGTATGACTGTAACTTGTTGCTTATATCCTAAGATTTTTATTAATATTGCTTCTTCATTGCTTATTTGACCCCTATGACAATCATTAAGTGTCGTACCACATGATTCTTGACAAATGTATATTTTATTTTATGTACGCTGAGAGCATATGCACCAAGACAAATTCCTTTTGTGTCCAATCACACTTGGCCAATAAAATTCTATTCTATTCTATTCTATTCTATTTGGGAACAAGTTGGAGCTCCAGTTCCAGGAACCAGATAGTTTTAAATAACTGTTGGATACTAAGCCTGAGGTACCACATAGGAAAACATTAGAAAACCTGAATTCACATTTACTTTTCACTGTCTTTGGGTGGATTTATGGCTGTCCTTCCAGGAGAAAGGCTTTGCCTTTCTAATTTAGTCAAAGAGCAATCTCCTTTGCTCCTTAAAACTCATCCAAAACGCCAACTTGAACATAGCAAGCTTACCTTAAACAAAAAATCTGCTCAACTTACCTGAAGCTTATAGCTTTCCCCAATCACAGATGATATTATATTGTTCATGCTGTTCTCGATTTGCCTTCTCATCTTTGGGTGTCGAGTATTCACAAGCAAAGCATATGATTTTTCTAATGGGAGATGACATTGTTAATGTAGACAATAATAATAAACCAGAGGTCCCCAAACTTGACAACTTTAAGACTGGTGGACTTCAATTCCCAGAGTTGGCTGGAGGATTCTGGGAGTTGAAGTCCACCAGTCTTAAAGTTGCCAAGTTTGGGGACCCTTGTAATAAACATTTGCAGATATCAAATATTTTCTTACTTATACATCACACAATTTTGCCTCTGGGTGGTTCTATTCATTACAATCCAAGCATTTTGTTTTATATCTTTTCTGAACCTGTACATTCCTAAGGAGAAGAACTCAAGTCTTCTTCAGACTTCCTTAGCACTTTCTAAAATATTTTCTTATCTTGGTGTTGTTTAGAAACAATTTGGTACAGTACAGGGAAGTATGATGTCTGAATTCCCTCCTATATAATTATGCTGCCCTCAAGTCAGTTTAAGACATTTCAGTTCTCCAAAGCTTTAATTTGGACAACTGTGCATTTTAGCAAGATAGCCTCCGTTTTACCAATTTTCAAGAAATTTGTGATTTTATCGGTTTCATTTTAAGTTTATGTTGAATTACAGTGAAACAATTTTAACAGATTTGTAGGGGGAGGGGAGGACCATTACTCCTACCTACGTAATACATATGAAAGTCATTGCGATTTGTGTAATGATGATATAAGGCAGTGATGGCAAACCTATGGTACATGCACCACAGGTGGTACATGGAACCATATTTGAGGGCATGGGAGGCGATGCCCTATATAGCTCAGCGGATTTTCGCCCTTCTTGTCATGTGTTTTTGCTCTCACCATGCTTTAGGAAAGCCTCCTGAACCCTGGAGACGGCGAAAAATGGTGAAACGGCCAAACAGAAGTTCAGAAACAAGCTTCTGGTTACCCTGTTTTTCACCATCCCCTGGCTTCAGGAGTTTGGAGGCTTTAGTGAGGCATAGGCAGGAGTAGCGTACGCATACGCAGGGGGAGGGCATGGGCGTGAGTCTGCACCCTTTTGGCACACAAGCCAAAAATGGTTTGCCATCACTGCCATAAGGTAAATGAGGCAAGTCACATCATCTCAGTTTATGACATTGCATCTGGACTGTTTAGGATTAATCAATCGGTCTGTTTTTGGGGGTGCCTCCTGATGAAATCGGGACTGTTGCATTGGAAATACATTTCTAATAACATTACAATTATTATTTTTAAATTATAATTATTCTAAAGGCTATTAATTGTAAATATCTTTACAATTTACATTGTTAAGTATTGTTATTGAAACAAGAATATGGAATACAGTGATACCTCGTCTTACAAACGCCTCGTCATACAAACTTTTCGAGATACAAACCTGGGATTTAAGATTTTTTTGCCTCTTCTTACAAACTATTTTCACCTTACAAACCCACCGCCGCTGCTGGGATGCCCCCACCTCTGAACTTCCATTGCCAGCAAAGCACCTGTTTTTGCGCTGCTGGGATTTCCCTGAGGCTCCCCTCCATGGGAAACCCCACCTCCGGACTTCCATGTTTTGGTGATGCTGCAGGGGAATCCCAGCAGCGCAAAAACGGGCGCTTCGGCTGGCAAAAGTGGTGAATTTTGGGCTTGCACGCATTAATCGATTTTCCATTGATTCCTATGGCAAACATTGTTTCGTCTTACAAACTTTTCACCTTAAGAACCTCATCCCAGAACCAATTAAGTTTGTAAGACAAGGTATCACTGTATAAGTAAAAATAAACCCGCTAAGGGTTTTCTCTTTTAATTATTAAAAGGTGTATTACTGATGTTTCAAAGTTCTTGGTCAGCTAAATTGTTTTATTGCCCTCTAATATAAATGGTTTTAACCTTAGGAGAGTCACAGTAAATTAACTTTCAAAACAAATGCCATACCAGAGAATTCTTATTTAAAGTCTATTTTATACTTTATTGCTCTTATGCTATTGTTAGATCTAGAGTTAAATACTGAACAGAATTCTTGTCCTTTGACTTTCTAAGATGCAATGATTATCATCCTGTTTCACTTTACTAAATCTTATGAATAGAACCTTTGTTGATATAACAAGCTCAATTGCTGAAAGTTGTACAGACTACTCCATTTCTTGCAGCTGGCTGGAGAAAGGCTTGGGTTCAGTTGAAAGTGCTATTGTTCTACTTAGAATATCTTACAGAAAAGCAACCTACTTAACCATATGTAAGAACCCAAGGTATGTAAAAACACTTTCATAAGCAAAGTGCTCCTTGCGAAGTTAGCACTTTTAAACATAACTCTACTACAGCAAGAGCCATGTTGTTATAAAATTAAATATTTCATATTCTTGCAAACTAATCTTACCAGTTTCACAGAAACCTCACAACTCTTTTATCCAAATTCAACCATTGCCATTTTAAAGTAAGGACCCAATTATCTTTTTATAAGCAAGGCGGCCAGTCTGTACATTTTACAATAGCATTATGGTACATACCTTTTGAAGAATTATATTTTGTTCTGACGTTAATGATAAACACCAATGGCCGACCCAATATAGTCTCTCTGTAGTTCTTGTAATCACGATGGCTATTCAACTCTACATGCCTGTTGAAGGAAATAAAATGTAAATATTCAGCCATTGGTGATATGTAGAATTGAAAAATGCAATGTTGTGTGAACTCCAGGAAAGTTATTGAAGGAAATCTGAAAGTGGTTAGAGCATTCATTTAGTTAGACAATCAGGAGGTTGTGAGTTCAATCCTACGTAGAGGCAGATGTAAGGTCCTCCTGCTTGGGCAGGGAGTTGGACTAGATGACCCGCAAGGGCCCTTCCAACTCTGTTAAAGCTGAGTCAAATCTCACTGTCTGTCCTACCATAGATTGTAGGGCCCATCCTATATAGGAAAAGGAGTTAATGAATGTGTTAAAATTACAGGAGCAGCAAAAAAATGGAGAAGATAATTTTTGGACAATGGCAAGACAACTAGGAAAAGCAGAATCTCAGTCACAAGTGAGATGACATTAGTCCTGACCACTAGTTTTCTGCTTTCTCCAGAAAAATAACTTGAAAAAAAGGAAATGGTAGCAATGCAGACTCGCTATTAATACAAATAGAAGCTCTATGCAAAGCTTCAAATTCACTCCAAGAAGTGTTTGGAAACACAATGGGATGCAAATTTAGCACCTACCCGCAATTACTTAAAGCAACTACCCTTTTCCTAGGATCCTAATGACAACTGCATGATCCCAGAAAAATATACAGCAGCTTTAAGGACTTGTCTGCACTTTGATGTGCTCCAAAGCACTTTTGTTTGAATAAAACTCTTAAAACACTGAATAATTCTAGTGAATATAGTAAATCAACCTGGGAAGCATGCCCATAGGAAATCAATTTCTGTTGCATCCCAAAATGCCAATCTGGTTAATTTACACCTTAATGTTCTGTCTGGGTCACTCCAGAAGCCAATACCAACCCAAAAAGAGAAGCCAGATACACTGGTAAAAGGCAAAGGCAGTTTTATAAAATTCAAGAAAAACACAGGTAACAGAAAATGTCCTTACAAACAGGAAAATGCTGTATCTTCAGATATATCCACGAAGGCAAAAGTCCATGCAGCAATACAGAATTCTTGCTGCCAAGATGAGGCTGTAGATAGCAGACCTACACCTCCCACGGGTCTTCCAAAGCTGCTGGGCCACAAGCCAGGAACAGAGACGCCGAGAAACAAGACAGGATAACGCAACTCCAAACTGATAACACTCCACATGGCTTCAAGGGCTTGCCTGCCTTTTAAACCCTGCTAAGGAGGACCACACCCAAACCCAGCTGTTCCTAATTCAGTGCTGATAATACTTCTTTAATTGCTCCTTTCTTTGATCTGACCGTCTGTCGCATGTCAATGACGGCTTGAGCTTCATCACCTAATGATTCCAAACTAAACTACTGGCTGGGGAGAGAGCCCCCACCCCACCCCCCCACCCGCTCTCATGCTGTTCTCCTTCATCCCATTCCTGATTTTCCTCTTCCCCGTCCGACTGTTCAGCCCCCTCCTCTTCGCTGTCATCCTCCGGGCATGGAGCCAGCAGAGACACAGTCGGTCCCTGTTCAGCCTCAGGCTGAACCACAACACTTAATATATCAAAACAGGATGTACACTGATTTTGTTCGCACCTATCTGGAGAATGTAGGCCTAAAAGTTTAACAGCTGAAGAGTGTTTATTAGTCAAAGACAGGATGCATCAGGTTCAGATGACACCAGCCTCAAAACAGGGAAGGGAATACTGTTAACGCACAAATTTATCAGTCCTGGATTGTCCGCCTAATGTTCAAGGATGCTGGAAGCCAAAGTTCAACAATATCTGAAGAGACATAGGTTTTCCACCCATATGCTTAAACTTATTAGCAACAGCTATTTCCAAGCCTCTCCAATTGGGAGGCAGAGATAAGGGCCGTGTTAGCAGAAAAACAGCAGAGCTGTTAGCCTAATTCTCTACAGAGGTAGTCCTTGATATATAAATGTATTTGTTTGTTTCTTCTTCAGTGGACTTCAGTTTCTTCTTCAGTGGACTCAGGGCGGTGTACAAGATAAAACAATTACAAAATTTAAAAACCCCAATATTTTTTTTTTTAAAAAACATTCAACCTAGATTCATCTGAACCACAAACATACTACAGGATGGTCCAGGGGGAATTTTGAAATTCCCTGATATTTCCCTGTAACTTGCGATCTAGTTAAGGCGTGGTCGTAGATGACATCATACCAAACAGCTAAACCGTGGAGAAATATCGGTAGCTGTGGAAGCAAATTGTCGTCACAGTTATGCTCATTTTTGCTTGACTCTGCCAGGCAGCGTGATCCATTATTTTTTTTACATGATTTTAAACATTTTAATAGTTTGGTTCCCTCCCCCCGATTTATTCTGTTTTTTCCACAAATTCTTTGATAATTCCCTGATATTTTCCGAACTACCGATTCCTCTGATAATTCCCTGATTTCCAGGTTTGCTGGACACCCTGATACTATCAGCCGGAGTAGTGTGTTCACGCTCAACAGTCCCAGTCCTGCTGGCAAAGGCATGCTTTCAAAGCCTTTCAAAAGGCAGGAGGGTGGGGACAGCACAAATCTCCGGGGTGGGGGGGGAGATGATTCCAGAGGACCGGAGCCGCCACAGAGAAGGCCTGTCCCCTCTGCCCTGCCAGTCGGCCTCACTTGCTTGGTTGACAGGGCCTGGAGTAGGCTGACCCTGTGGGATCTGACCAGCCGCTGGTCAATGCTTGTTTAATGACTGTTTGAAGTCACAACAGCTTAGAAAGGATGCTTTGTGGTCCATTGTATACTTCTGGTTCTTGTAAAATTTGGTTCGCACACGTCCCTTCCAGTCATGTGTATTTGGCTCATGTGATTGCCATCTGCAATCTTCTCTGCTGGCTTCCTCTAAAAGTCAATGGGGAAACCATTGGCAAGGCAGGTTGCCAACATTACGGCTGCCCAATGAATGATTTCCCTTCCTTTCAACGGGAGAGCGGGAGCAGAAATGAAGCTCTGATCTTTGGAATCCAAGTTGAATGTCTGCAAGTGCCATTCCATGCACAGAGAATAGAATAGAATTCTTTATGGGCCAAGTGTGATTGCACACACAAGGAATTTGTCTTTGGTGCATATGATTTCAGTGTCACATAAAAGGAAAAGATACATTTGTCAAGAATCGAGGTACAACACTTAATGATTGTCATAGAGGTCAAATAATCAATGAGGAAACAATCAGTAGGAAACAGCAACTCCTGCACTAGGCTGGAGAAATGAAGCTTGTACACTGAAGATCTGAGGTTAATTTCTGCAGCCCAGTGTAGCTGTTCCCTTCCATGCATGAAGGAGGGGAGGGCTGTCTGAGCTCCTTTTGGCAGGCAGCTGTTTTGCTCTGTCCACTTAATGATCCCTGCAGTTGCTTAACTTTCTGAGCATTTTACATAGTTAAGCAGTACAATTATTAAGCTAATCTATTCGGTTGAATAATATCTGTTTGTGAACACTCTGTACCAGAATGAAATAAAAATACTTCATCTTAAAAGAAAGTCTTTATTCCTGTGAAAGACATCCAGATTAGTGTAAAACTAAAACAATTCCAGTTCAAGTTTAACAGACTGATGCAATTCCTTTTCATATAAACTTATGGTTCCGGTCCATGGATACACTTATAAGTTGTAGTCAAGAGAATGCAGGAAAAAACCCCAGCATTCCTTAACTTTGCTTAGTTTTCAGTTTAAATAGATTCAAATAATCAGTGCAGCATGCCATGTCTAGGCCAAAGGAGCAAAAAAATTAAATGTGAATAGCTCTCAATACATAATTTCAAAAACTTCCTAATTAACTAAGTGTTGTGGTTCAGCCTGAGGCTGCTCAGGGACCGGCTGTGTCTCTGCTGGCTCCATGCCCGGAGGAGGATGACAGCGAAGAGGAGGGGGCTGAACAGTCGGACAGGGGAGAGGAAAGTCAGGAATGGGATGAAGGAGAACAGCATGAGAGCCCCGGGGGGGGGGGGGCTCTCCCCAGCCAGTAGCTTGGAGTCATTAGGTGATGACGCACAAGCCGTCATTGACATGCGACAGAGACGTTCAGATCAGAGAAAAGAGCAATTAAAGAAGTATTATCAGCACTGAATTAGGAACAGCTGGGCTTGGGTGTGGTCCTCCTTAGCAGGGTTTAAAAGGCAGGCAAGCCCTTGAAGCCATGTGGAGTTTTATCAATTGGAGTTACGGTGTCCTGCTTTGTTCTCGGCGTCTCTGTTCCTGGCTTGTGGCCCAGCAGTTTGGAAGACCCGTGGGAGGTGTAGGTCTGCTATCTACAGCCTCGTATTGGCAGCAAGAATCCTGTATTGCTGCATGGACTTTTGCCTTCGTGGATATATCTGAAGATACAGCATTTTC
This sequence comes from Erythrolamprus reginae, assembly GCF_031021105.1. Lineage (NCBI taxonomy): Eukaryota > Metazoa > Chordata > Lepidosauria > Squamata > Dipsadidae > Erythrolamprus > Erythrolamprus reginae. The sequence goes on along the minus strand of NC_091953.1, from coordinate 27,010,790 downwards.
CTGTTTGTAAGGACATTTTCTGTTACCTGTGTTTTTTCTTGAATTTTATAAACTGCCTTTGCCTTTTACCAGTGTGTCTGGCTTCTCTTTTTGGGTTGGTCTTGGCTTCTGGAGTGACCCAGACAGAACACTAGGTATATTTTATATCAGGTATATCCTGATTTTACTTACGTGGCAGTAAGTAAGACCGCTTACTTACTCAAACAACCAAATGTACTGTTAATTTATTAATTGCATATGACAGTATATGTTCATCTAGATCAGTGATTTGCAACCTGGGAGTCGGAATGCCTCTGGGGGGGGGGGTCGAAGGACCGTTTCACAGGGGTTGCCTAAGACCATGGGAAAAGACAAGTTTTCCATGATGTTAAGAACTAAAGCTTCTATACTGGCGCCTTGGAACATATTTTTAAAATCCGACCAATCAGGCATTTACAGTGGAAGTGTCCTTCTGACCTTTCTGCCAATCAGCTTAAAGCTCTATTTGGAAAATTGGCGCTAGACGTATGGTTGGGAGTCACCACAACATGGGGAACTGTATAAAGGGGACACATGGCATTAGAAAGGTTGAGAACTACTGATCTAGATTAACTAACATTGTCCACGTAATGGCTGACAGCACTATGGTTGTCCTCTCCAGAAACAGTTTAATTATGGAAAAATTTTATTGTTTAGAAATATAACTAATTATTTTATAAGCGTATCGCAGCAAAACTGAATGCTTCATTTTCCTACCAGGGAAATGAATGAGTTTGATGGAATAATATACTGCCAGCTAGATCTAAGAAAAATTGGAAAGGAGCTAGAAGCAATAACAGGCACCCATGAGTCAGCTAACTCAAGACATGCTCGTTATCCATTGAAAATGATTCATTTGCAGTGCAAAAAATGTGAGGAACAAGTTCAATTGGTAGAGCTTTCTAAAAGGAAAAAGTAATGGAAAATTGAGCTCAACATATGCAAGCTCCAATTTCTCAGAACTAAGAAAAACCATTACAGTAGTGACAAAATCCAAGAAGTGTTTTTAATCAGTGTTTTATGTTTATGACTGCCCTTCCTTTCTTTTTTGATTTTATGTAAGCATACTTATAGCCTGTTATCAAGTTTACTTATCGTACATAAACTGTACATCTACTTGGTTTATTATTATGGTCAGGCCAAGAAGCCAAAAACACTTATTGTACCTTTTTAAACTTCTAGAATACCTATAACAGCCTACAATGTTAGATTCCAACAAGGTGCTCCAGTAAACACAGGCCCTTGTTCATAATGACTCATCTCACGGGTTTCTTCATGGAAGCAAATGACAAAAGGTGTGTGATATCACACAAGATTGCAGCTTACATAATGTACTTGCGTAAGATCATCAAAAAGTAAGTTTTCTTCAGTCAAAAATCAAATAGCAATTTAACTAAGGCTTATCTTATCGCTTTTCTGTCTTTATCACTTCCAAAAGATGAAACCCTTCAGCCATTTTGCAACATTTCAGACACACCCAGTGCTTTTTCTCCCTGTACACTATAGCCAAGCTTATTCAACTTCCTGTTAGAAAATTATATTTCTATAATTTTGTTCAGATAGAGGTTGAATCCCTATCTCATGCCCTATTCAAGTGTTTACTTGTATTCAGTGACTCTAGCAGTGGTGAAATTTCTGATTTAACTTACAGAAAATAAGTATCTCAGTCACAATTTTGACTGATTGGTTTTCACATAATTTTTAGATGCATTTTAAATTTTAAACATTTTTTACTATTTCGGGCTGTTAGTAACAGCATTACATTGCCTTGTGAAGAAATAATTCTTCAAGCTAACTGGTAGGTGTTATGCCAAGAGTAAGCTGAAGGGTGTCACCGCTTGGTACTGTTGGGCGAGAACCAATGACTCATTTGCTTTATTAAAAAGGTACTGTACTTTTCCTCTACTACAGCAAGTTTCCAAAGGCTACATAAGATACCTGCTATAATACCAGAGATACTTTCATAAAACAGAGGAAAAGTCACATCTGTTTACTTATCTTTGAAAGTCCACGTTTTTATATTATGAGCCTTATCAGACAACAAAGAAAAGTATGCAAGAATAACCTGTTACACAATTCTGTCAAAGACATCAGGATTAATTAACAAAGAAGCCACAGACTACTTGTTTTACATACAAACCCCTAGGCAGAAATGTTTAGAATGCCTTACAAGAAGCTATATAATAATAATAATAAAGCCTCATTGCTTTGGTAACTAACACACTTGCTACTGGTGGGAGGGGAGAATAAAAGCATAGTTTTATTAGTTACAGTTCATTTCATATTAACAAATAGAATCCACAGACCACAACTGTTCCATTAAATTCTAAGCAACCTTGGAGAACTACATTGAGCAAATATTAACCACCAGGTGTATACAGCACCGTCTCTGGGAACCTCTGGTATGGCATTTTCTTCTCTCAGCACCTTGAATTTCCATTTACTCACTCACCCAGTCTGTCCCATTCAATCTGTATGTCTTCTTTTGTTAGCCATGTCTCTAGGCTGAGCTATCAAGATGAGACAATACCTTTTTATCAAGGCCTCCTCCTGTTATATCTACTCTTTGATTCCCCCCTTCAAAGCAGGCCCTGGAGCAATCGTGCTACTAAGTTGTGAATGAGCAGTATGCATAACACAGATAAGACTAAGAAGTAGTTTAGGTGGGACTAGTAGTCTTTTAAGCACACACTCACAAGTGTCCTTCTTTGGAAAATCAATCAGTTTCTATCTCAGTGGCAGTCTTGATTGATCCAACAGAAACACAAAAAGTGGAGAATTACTATGTTGTAATAGGAGATTATTGCTATGTTCACAGATGATATTCAATATTCCCTCCATCTACTGGGTCCTTGTTCTTTTGCTATCAAGTCTTTTAAACAACAATTACATGGTGAAATGCAAGCCAGATACGGAGTAAGTAACTACTCTGTCAGAAAAGGCTGTCTGAAGGTCCCTCAGAATGCTTTGACTTACTACTGGATTGCTCTTATTTTTTCAAAATAAACTGCAGAATGTGGGGTGTCCTACAATTAATGAGCATCAACTGACTTACCCAATCCTTTTTTAAAAAAAATATTTTTATTAAGTATTAATATTTAAAAAAACATTTAAAACAGTGAGATAAACATATAGACAGTACAAAACAACACATTTACAAATACTGTATACATAACAACCTCTTTAACAATTCTACTGTAAATTGTCTTAAGATTAGATTTTCATTTATATGTCATTAAGTTAAACTGTATTTCTTTTATGGCTTTTATCTATCTATCTATCAGTAAATATACATATCCTTATATACTATCATAAATGCTTACACATCCTTACTTATACATATTTATTTTATTTATTAGTAAATACTGTATATACTGCTCAAAAAAATAAAGGGAACACTCAAATAACACATCCTAGAACTGAATGAATGAAATATTCTCATTGAATACTTTGTTCTGTACAAAGTTGAATGTGCAGGACAGCATGTGAAATTAATCAGTGTTGCTTCCTAGGTGGACAGTTTGATTTCACAGAAGTTTGATTTACTTGGAGTTATGTTGTGTTGTTTAAGGGTTCGCTTTATTTTTTTTGAGCAGTGTACATATCCTTAACAATCATATTTATAAAATCCTACATTCATTTTTCACTACACATCAGTATATACAATTATATACTGCTTACCCAATCCTATGCACCAGGTTTGGCTATTGCTTTTTTTGCAAGTGTACATTGCAAAAAGTATATTGCAAAACCATGTATGCTGTACATCGTTTGAGAAGGGCGGCACAGAAGTCAAAAGAAGGAAGGGAGGGAGGGAGGGAGGGAGGGAGGAAAGAAAGAAAGAAAGAAAGAAAGAAAGAAAGAAAGAAAGAAAGAAAGAAAGAAAGAAAGAAAGAAAGAAAGAAAGAAAGAAAGAAAGAAAGAAAGAAAGAAAGAAAGAAAGAAAGAAGCCTGGTCTCATACGATCCTGTACATCTAATTCAGTTTAGGATTATGGTTTAGGGGGGTGTTTCTTCTGCCATTAAACTTAATGAGTGGCATTTATTTTTGAGAAGGAAAAGGCCACTCCAGCTTCTCTCCTCCAAGCCTACTACTACTTCCCCTAGCAAAATCCCTCTTCTCCCAAGTCAAGCAACGGTAATCTACTCAGCCAACCCTGCCAGTGAGAGATACCAAAACACCAATTCCGTTTTGTTGAGATCGTGATTAATCGTGGTGGATATATAGGCCCACAACTAAGGAGCCCTTTTACGGGGTTGCCCTTTAGTTACAATGCAGTTTGCTAGACATTGGGCAGGTAAGGCACGCAGCAGGTAGATTTTGTTTCCGAAATTAAAAAAGTAAGTGGCAGACCCTCTTTTCCCACCATCTGTAGGATGCGATTTCTGAGGTGATTTTAAGACGTCAAGGACGAGCGCGAGGAAGGGGGGGTCAGAAAGGGCGCCTACTTTACCTCTTGAAGTAGCCGGTGAGCTTGCACTGCCGCCGGCCATCCAGCTGGAAAACCCCGTCGCCGATCACGGTGAAGCCGCCTCCGGGCCGGCGCTCCAGCGGGCTCAGCACCTCCAGCGTGTCCCCTTGCAGGAGGAAGGAATCCGGCTGCAAGGAGAGCAGCTGCCGCAGCGGCAACACCGCCATCTCGCAGTTGCACGTCCGAACGCTCTGCAGCTCGCCCGAAGAGACGGAGGTCAGGCTGGGCCTGACCGAGGTGGCCGAGACGGACCCGCCGGACCCGCTCCAGGCAGCCATGGCAGCAATTCCGAGCAAGGAGTAAAGAGAGAGAAAGAGAGATGCGCGGGGGTGGGAGAGGCGGAGAGACCGAGAACTAACAGCTTTTGCGGGCCAAGACCGAAACCGCTGCTGGAAATTGGCTGCCGGTTCTCGGGGAAGATATTAAAAACACACACACACTATAATAGCTCCGCCTCTGAACCGCCGGGGAGTAAGGGCGGAGGAACAAATCCGCTTTGATTACTCTCTCTTTCTCTCTCAATTTGTCACCCTGCGCAGCCCGGTGGAAAAACGCAGCTGCGGGGCAGGAAAAGTCCGCGAGGGCGGAGTTGCAATAGCCATTTAGGCTTTATATACCGCTTCACGGTGCTTTACAGCCTAAACGGTTTACTACCGTATAAACTATCTTGGTTTATGTATGGTTTGATTGGGTTGTGAGATTATTTTATTACAGTATAAGGGTTTTTTAATTGTTTTTAAATATTGGATTTGTACAATGTACATTGTTGTGAGCCGCCCCGAGAGGGGTGGCATACTACTACTACTACTACTACTACTACTACTAATAATAATAATAATAATAATAATAATAATAATAATAATAATAATAATAATATAATTTATTGTTGTTACTACTACTACTACTACTATATAATTATTACTATACTACATGATTCTTGACAAATGTATCTTTTTCTTTTATGTACACTGAGAGCATACGCATCAAGACAAATTCCTTGTGTATCCAATCACACTTGGCCAATAAAATTCTATTCTATCCTATTCTATTCTATTATTATTATGGAGAGTAAAAATAATAGTGAAATTATTTACTGACCCCTCACATCCTGGACGTAAACTGTTTCAATTCCTACCCTCAAAACTGTCGCTACAGAGCACTGCACACCAAGACAGTTAGACACAAGAACAGCTCCCCCCTAAACACCATCCCTCTGCTGAACAAATAATTCCCTCAACACTGTCAAATGACATTGCTAAAAAAAAATAAAGGGAACGTAAACAACAGAATATAACTCCAAGTAAATCAAACTTCTGTGAAATCAAACTGTCCACTTAGGAAGCAACACTGATTGACAAACAATTTAACATGCTGTTGTGCAAATGGAATAGTTGTGCAATGAGAATATTTCATTCATTCATATCTAGGATGTGTTACTTGAGTGTTCCCTTTATTTTTTTGAGCAGTATATTTAGTAAGTCTGCACTTCTATTACTGCTACTTTTTTCTCATCATTCCATCACCCATTTCCTCCGGCTTATGACTGCAACTTGTTGCTTGTATCCTTAAGATTTTATTAATATTGATTGATATTTTTATTAATATTGTTTTCTGACCCCTATGACAATCATTAAGTGTTGTAGTTCATGATTCTTGACGAATGTATCTTATTTTATGTGCACTGAGAGCATATGCACCAAAGACAAATTCCTTTTGTGGCCAATCACCCTTGGCCAATGAAGAATTCTATTCTATTCTATTCTATTCTATTGTATTCCATTCCATTTTCTCTATTCTATTGTATTCCATTCCATTTTCTCTATTCTATTCTATTCCATACTATTCTATTCTATTTTCTCTATTCTATTGTATTCTATTTTATTGTATTCCATTCTATTCTATTCTATTTTCTCTATTCTATTGTATTCCATTCCATTTTTTATTCTATTCTATTCCATGCCATGCCATTCTATTCTAAGAATATTGCCTCCAACAATCTGGGTCCTCCTGCCCTCGCCTTCAAAAGTCTGGCTGCTTCTTCCTTCCCTCAAGACTTGTCCGTCTTTCTCCCCCTCGGTGAGGCGGCTTGGGTAGCCTCGCCCCGCGTTTCAGTGTACTCGCGAAGGAGCCTGGCCTCGTTCACACGTGCAAATCACACGTACTACAAACACACCCACCCCGCGCACTCTTTCCTTTTTAAGGTGTTTTACAGCCTAGGAAAATTACCAGGACTTAAGAAACGGGGTCTTTTAGGCAAAACGGGGGGAAACCGGCTCATGCTCCATTCTTAATCACGTGTGAAACGGTTATGAGGAAAGCTTTGCAGCCCTGTGAAACTACCTTAAAGAATTATAAACCCAAAATGATAAACCCTGAACTAAAGAATTATAAACTTTGAAGACCCGGCTCTCCCCTTTTTTGAAAAAGGGGCGTTTGGCAACCACCTGAAAGTTGTTTTGTTTTTGTTTGTTTTCATGTGAGAGAACGTTGTTTTAGCCCGGAATTCCCCTTCAGGGTAGAGAAGCCCTGCATACCTGTATTATTATGCACCTATCACGTGGTTGCAAAATATGTAGCTGAAGGCACAACTAAAAAAAAATAATTAAGTCTTAAGTTTCCTTATGCAATTGAAGGGGGCGGGGCTGTTAACGGTACCCCATCATTGTCCTCCTCCTCTGCCTGCTGGCAGTATTGAGCAACGAAAATCAAACCTAGGTTATTACAGGGAGGGGAAAACATAGAATGTTTGAAGAAAACACGAAATATTATTTTTGGAGGGCGATTTGCTGGGGAAAAGCTATCCTCTTTGAGGGAGAGGGGCAGTTCAGAAATATGAAAAATAAATAAAAAATAAACTTGATTTATGATAGAGCCAAGTCAGTGCTGCTCTTGGTTGCATGCTATATTTATTTATTCATTCATTCATTCATTCATTCATTCATTCATTCATTCATTCATTCATTCATGATTATTTATTTATTCATTCATATTTATTTATTTGGTTGGTTGGTTGGTTGGATTTCTATGCCGCCCTTCATAAAAACATAAGAAAAGCCATGCTGAATCGGGCCAAAGCCCATCGAGTCCAGCATTCTGTGTCACACAGTGGCCCACCAATTGTACATGGGGAACTTGAGCCAACAAATGGTTCTCAAGGGAATCCTGCCTGCCTCAACCAACATAGAGGCGGCACTTGGACATCCGTTTCAATAACCATCGATACACTTGATATCCATGAATCTGTCTAATCCTGCCTTGAAGCTATCCAGGCTATATTTCCCTTTATTTGTCCTCGCTTTCTTACCTATGAGCTTTAGGGAGTGCCCCCTTGTCCTAGTATTGTGTGATAGAGAAAATATTTTTTTTCTCTATCCACCTTTTCTATCCTATGCATGATTTTATACACTTCGATCAAGTCACCCCTTAAACGCAGTCTTTCAAGGCTGAAGAGACCAAGGCGTTGCAACCTGGTTTCTTCTCCGCCGACTCAGGGTGGCTTACAAAAGTAAGAATAAAATACAATACCAAATATAGCAGAAGAAACCCAATCTAAAACCAATATTAAAACCCCACAATATATTAAAAAACCAGGCATTCACAACCATTCTAACTACAATCAAACAGTCATATTCCCAATGGGAGCAAGATGTTAGGCTCAACAGCCCCAACACTTTAAATTTGAATATGCTTCAACTGAAGGCCAGTCTTAAACTAACCTTGTTTAAAACTTGGTTTATGTTTACTAAATATAAATCTATTTTCCAATGGATGCTGCCTTGTTTGAGTAATGAAAGGTCTGCAAGAAACCCAGCTCAGAGATCACCAAAGGCTTTTTTTTTGGCTATGTCCATGCAGCATAATAAGAAAATAACCCTCTCTTTGTACAATATCGGTTACTGTACTGTCTGATGGAATTATTTCCTGTTTGGTTTTGTGCTTCTTTTTAAGCTCAGTGGAATTTTTTACCCATTAGCAGCTGGGTTCTACAACCAGGCAATATTTGACCCATGGGGAATGATTTTTGGTCTGGCTGGTTGATGCTGTTCCAAAAAAGTAATGCACGAACTCCACCCATGAAATGATGGATACGCATGATGAACTGTAAGAAGTAGCCTGCAGACTTCAAAGACTGGGCCAGCATCATGCAACGGATAAGCTAATTTCCATCCTTTCTGACAACTTCATCAATGCAGAGAGAAAGTGAGAGAATGGAGTAACAGAAAGAAAATATTGATTAGTGGAAAAGGATAAATCTTGAAGTCTGTGAAGTCCTTCCATCTCCTTCCCCTCGTCATCAGAACTGATGAAATACTTGGATGAGAAGCGAAAAGTTCTCTTCTGTTTTCTCAAAAAATACTCCAGTTGCTTTTTGAAGAACCCCCCCCCCCCCCCCGGCACCTTTGACATAAATCTTGATCATTGCATTTACCAACAACTTCACTTCTGTCAAATTAAAGTGAATATAATGTGTCCCAGAATAATGTTGCAGGATCCAATCTGGGTGGGTCACCGGGACAGGGGACAAAGAGAGAAGTTCCCTGAAGATGGTGTTGTAAGGAATAGTCTTCTGGATTCAGTTCCAAGTTGGGGGGGGGGGGAAGACACTGGATTCATAGAAGTTGCTTGGAAAGAAAGTTTAATGGAGAAAGGAGGACATGCCCTGAGTTACTGCACAGAAAAAGTGGATGACATGCTTCTAGATGTTGGATGAAGAGATAAGGGCAGTTGCTAAGAGTTCCTGAGTTTTTATAACTTCTGCTGGGCCCTACTTCAGCATTTTCTGTTCCTGTATAAGAAATGCATTCTAATTGGCAGTCAGACTCCCTAGGGAAGTGTTTCCCAACCTTGGCAACTTAAGGTTATCTGGACTTCAACTCCCAGAATTCCCCAGCCAACATTATGGTGGCAAAATGAGATACAAGTAGAGGCGCAAGAGATGGAAAATACAGTAGAGAATATAAGGAAAATCAAGAATACAAGAGTTAGGGAAATGAGAAGGAAAATATTACATAAGTGGTATTACACACCCGTTCAACTTGCACACTTTCAGCAGAACGTTAAAGGTATCTGTTGGCATGGGTGCCAAGATAAAGGAGTGTTTATGCATATGCTCTGGGAATGCCCAGTGGTGCAGAACTTTAGGCAAAAAGTGCAAAAAGGATATTAATAGGATATTAAATATAAGATGGACGATTACTAAGGAAATGGCAGTATTAGTTAAAAGTAGGGAGATGGGAGAATACAGAGAAATAAAACAAGCAGCGATAGAAAGTGCTAAGGCAGTAATAGTCTTGGGGTGGAAAGATGCGACAAAATGGACAATGCAAAATTGGTATAGGTATATGGTGGACCACATTCAATTCGAGATTATGGATAAAAGGATGAATTCGATTAATGAAACTGATTTGCAACAGCTGATGGGGCGATGGGACAAGGTAAGACGATATATGGCGAGTAGGATCCGAGACCAAGCTATAAAAAGCAAGTTGGAGTCACTCTATAATATGTAAAGAAATATTTCACTCTTGGGTTTAAATGAAATTAAAGAAATATCCCCAACTGGTGGTGGGGTATGATTGATTGTCTGGTGGTGGGATCACTGAGCACATGTTATATGTCATATGTTGTGTGTATTTTATATTATAAAAATCAATAAAAATATTAATTAAAAAAGGGAATTCTGGAAGTTGAAGTCCAAATATCTTCAAGTTGCCACGGTTGGGAAACTCTGCCCTAGGGCCATGCCCGGGCAACTCTGTAGGCCAGTGTTTCTCAATTATTTTCTGTTACACCCCTCCTAGGAAGAAGTAAACATTTCATGTCTCCACCACAACTCTCTGCCGGGATGATTGTTTGCAATATTCAGCATGTTTTCGCTGAAAAAACTCAAGAGGCTTATCAGCCTTAATTAGGTGTCACATTACACCCCATCAAACTAGGCAGAATCCTCAATCTGAGTATTGCATTGGCAGTTCTGTGTTAGCAAAAACTTCAGAAGAGAAGGATTTAGGGGTAGTGATTTCTGACAGTCTCAAAATGGGTGAGCAGTGTGGTCGGGCAGTAGGAAAAGCAAGTAGGATGCTTGGCTGCATAGCTAGAGGTATAACAAGCAGGAAGAGGGAGATTGTGATCCCCTTATATAGAGTGCTGGTGAGACCACATTTGGAATACTGTGTTCAGTTCTGGAGACCTCACCTACAAAAAGATATTGACAAAATTGAACAGGTCCGAAGATGGGCTACAAGAATGGTGGAAGGTCTTAAGCATAAAACATATCAGGAAAGACTTCATGAACTCAATCTGTATAGTCTGGGGGACAGAAGGAAAAGGGGGGACATGATCAAAACATTTAAATATGTTAAAGGGTTAAATAAGGTTCAGGAGGGAAGTGTTTTTAATAGGAAAGTGAACACAAAAACAAGGGGACACAATCTGAAGTTAGTTGGGGGAAACATCAAAAGCAACATGGGAAAATATTATTTCACTGAAAGAGTAGTAGATCCTTGGAACAAACTTTCAGCAGACATGGTTGGTAAATCCGCAGTAACTGAATTTAAACATGCCTGGGATAAACATATATCCATTGTAAGATAAAATACTGTACAGGAAATAGTATAAGGGCAGACTAGATGGACCATGAGGTCTTTTTCTGCCGTCAGTCTTCTATGTTTCTATGTTTCTATTTGGCTTCATGCTGTCCACTGTCAACCTTTTTAGACACAGTAAACATACCGATATTCCCTTGTCTGCCACCATAGTCACAGTGAAGCCAAACACTACGTACACTTCACCATGTTTCCTCATATTAGCTTTTGGGAGACTCATTATCTCCATCTCCCTCCTCCTTTCTTTTCATTCGTGTTAAATATTTTCCGTGGTGTCTCTTAAGGGTTTGTTATCTGCACTTCATATTTCTTGCTATGTGCTATTGTGCAAAACCTCCTACTCCTTGTGGCAAAAAAAAAGAGCAGGTTCCCTGGGGACATGTGCTCTCCCCCCCCCCCGCATCGCTCCTTGCCCCCCCAGGGGGGGGGTCCACCCCACTATTTGAGAAACACTGCCTGTAGGCTGTGTTTTTGAGTTCACCTTTGGCTGAGCCTTGCTGGATGATGGTGTAATAAAAGTGGTTTGGGCAATTTCTGATATGGCTCTTTGAAGGAGGTAGATATTTGTTATGTAGAGTAGACTAGTCCAGGCTATTAACAGAGGGGGCCTTTCCTTGATGGCACATTGACAAAGGTGGGGGCTACTAAGAGTGAGACTTTTTTCTGCCTAAAAAAAGCATGTTTGCTGGGATATTCTATATAATATTCTTTTAAATATTTCCTATGATATTTCATTTTTTCTAGGAGACGGGTGAGTGCTAACTTCCTAAAATGGGCTCCAGTGTGAGTCCAAAAGCTCAGAAGACAAAACCTCTGGCCCCAGTAACTGACTCAGATTGGATCCTTCACTTTCATCTTCTGCTAGAACCAGGCTCCTTGGGAAACTATTCCTGATAGTAGGTGGTCTTTAAGAGAAATGAGTGCTCCTTGCCCTCCTCAAACAAATTGTTTCATCTACATCTGAATAATTAGTGGTGGGCTTCTGGGGGTTCCCAGGGGTTCAGGAGAACCTCTAGCTAAGATTCTGTGCAGTTCGGAGAAGCCTCAAACCCCACTCCTAGGGGGCCCTGGCCACCCCACTCCATTGCTCCCAGGAGTCTCCGTGTGGTCTGTTTTGGATGCAGGTAAGTGCGTGGGGAGGATCAGGGAGGGTGAAAAATGGGCCTACCAGAAGCTTGGGAAAGGGGCCTCTGGAGCCTGGGGAGGCCACTTTTGCCCTCCCGGAGGCTCGAAGAAAGCCTCCGGAGCCCGGGAAGGACAAACACCCATCCACCCACCAGTAGTGGGTTGCAACTGATATGGTAGAGCAGTGTTTCGCAACCTTGGCAACTTGAAGATATTTGGACTTCAACTCCCAGAATTCCCCAGCCAGCATTTGCTGGCTAGGGAATTCTGGGAGTTGAAGTCCAAATATCTTCAAGTTGACAAGGTTGGGAAACACTGGTAGAGGACGGTGCAGTGGTAGCGAACACTGCACCACATGTGCAGCTTTGGTTCTCTTGTGTGCACATGTGCACATATCCTAGCATATTTTTGCTTCATGGGCATGTGCAGAAACAGAATCTTGCCAGGGGATGTGCATGAAAGAAATTTTGTCCCAGCTGCCGATGGCTGCACTGGCTGATGATCAGTTTCCGGTCACAATTCAAAGTGTTGGTAATGACTTATAAAGCCCTACATGGCATTGGACCAGAATACCTACGGGACCGCCTTCTGCCACACGAATCCCAGCAGCCGATTAGGTCCAACAGAGTCGGCCTTCTCCGGGTCTGTCGACTAAACAATGTTGTCTGGCAGGGCCCAGGGGAAGAGCCTTCTCTGTGGTGGCCCCAGCCCCCTGGAATCAACTTCCCCTAAAGATTCAAATTGCCCCCACCATCCCCGTCTTCCGCAAGATGTTAAAGATCCACCTATGCTGCCAGGCATGGGGGGATTAACTCTCCCCTCTCTTCTGACTATAGCACTTGAGAATGGTATGATTGTTTTGTATTGATTGTTTTTAATATTAAGTGGTTTTAATTCTACTTTTATTAATTGGATTTGTATCGTTATTTACTGTATTCATTGTTGTTGTGAGCTGCCCCGAGTCTTCGGAGAGGGGCGGCATACAAATCTAATAAATTAAATTAAATTAAATTTGGTGATTTTTGCTTCTGCGCAGAAGCAAAAAACCCACCTAAATCTCTCATGCGCATCTCTTCACCATTTTTCAACTAAAACTTGCTGGGACATGCGTGCGTGCACATTAAAAACTGAAGCTGTGCGCGCAGCGTACTGGTAGTAGCGGTAATGGAAATCCACCCCTGACCTCCACCATGGTGCAGGAGGCTGACTTGGTCATGCCCACCATGGCTATGCCCATTCAGCAACTAGGTAGAGAACCCCTTGCTAAATTTTTTGAAGCCCACCCCTGTTAACATCAATTGTGTTACAAGCTTCAGTCTTGTGCCTATTTAGTTGGCATCAAAAAAAAAAGTTGGTATTTAAAGTGAAGTGCTTTATACTGAAATTATTGGTCATTGAGGATTACTAATACAGTGGTACCTCTACTTAAGAACTTAATTCGTTCCGTGACCAGGTTCTTAAGTAGAAACGTTCTTAAGTAGAAGCAATTTTTCTCATAGGAATCAATGTAAAAGCAAATAATGCGTGGAAATCCATTATGAAAGAAATAAAAGCTCGGAATTTGGGTGGGAGAAGGAAGAAGAGGAGGAGGACAGTCGCAGCCGAAAGAAGAAGGTGAGGGGAATAAAAAAAAATCCAAAACTTTAAGGCTTAAAAAAAAAAAGAGGGACTCTGAGGCAGCGAGGAGGAGCACGCGCCTTCAATACACCCAGGGTGAGGCTGCCTTCCATATACTGGCGGCTGCTGCTGCTAACTGCTGCCTCTTCCTTCCCATGCTGAAGGGCTCCCCTTTCCTCTCACTCGCTCGCTTTGTAGCCGGCGCCTTTCCTTCGCTGTGGTGACTCCTTGGCTGCCCAGAGCGAAGGGAGCGTTTCTTTTCTCTGGCCGCTGGCAGAGATTTATTCCCTGTCCAAGCGCCCAGAGAAAGGAAAATGCTTTGTTTGCTCTGGACTGCCAAAGCCTCCTTAAGCGCCACCAAAAGGCTTCTCTGGCAGCCCAGATGGCTGGGATTAAAGGGGGAACAGCAGAAAACTGGCCAGGCCTTCGTGCCGCTCTCAAATTTCCTGGGAATTTTTTCTGGGCTCGGGTTTTTAAATAAAAAATGGTTCTTAAGTAGAGGCAAAAAAATCTTGAACACACTGTTGTTCTCTAGAAAAGTTCTTAAGTAGAGGCGTTCTTAAGTAGAGGTACCACTGTACATCTTAAATCTATAAGGTATGATTGTTGCTTTAATTTTTATTTTAAAAAAATTTAAATAGTAGTTTTGTCACTGCCCTGTGCGATGGCATTAGTTAGCTTGGAAATTAACTCTGCTGATTTTTCACAAATTCCCATTCAGAGGCTACATACATAGTATGCTGAAGACTACAGGAATTCCTTCATTTACAGCTATTCATTTAGTGACTACAACAGCACTGAAAAAAGTGGCTTATGATTAATTTTTACACCTAAAACTGTTACAGCATCCCCATAGTCATGTAATGGTTCAGATACTTGGCAACTGGCAGGTATTTATGACTGTTGCAGTGTCCTGGGGTCATGTGATCACCTTCTGACAAGCAAAGTCAACGAGGAAGCCAGGTTCATTTCACAACTGGGTTACTAGGTTAACAACTGCACTAAATAGAATAAAATAGAATAGAATTCTTTATTGGCCAAGTGTGATTGGACACACAAGGAATTTGTCTTTAGTGCATAGGCTCTCAGTGTACATAAAAGAAAATATAGATTTGTCAAGAATCATGCGGTACAACACTTAATGATTGTCACAAGGGTCAAATAAGCAATGAAGAAACAATCAATATTAATAAAAATCTTAAGGATACAAGCAGCAAGTTACACTCATACAGTCCTAAGTGGGATTAAAAGGGTGATAGGAATAATGAGAAAAAAACTAGTTGAAATAGAAGTGCAGATTTAGTAAAAAGTTTGACAGTGTTGAGGGAATTATTTGTTTAGTAGAGTGATGGCGTTTGAGAAAAAACTGTTCTTGTGTCTAGTTGTCTTGGTGTGCAGTGCTCTGTAGCGACATTTTGAGGGTAGGAGTTAAAACAATTTGTGTCCAGGATGCGAGGTATCAGTAAATATTTTCACTGTCCTATTTTTGACTCGTGCAGTATACAGGTCCTCAATGGAAGGCAGGTTGGCAGCAATTGGGTTTTTTTTCTGCAGTTCTAATTATCCTCTGAAGTCTGTGTCGGTCTTGTTGGGTTGCAGCACCAAACCAGACAGTTATAGGGGTGCAGATGACATACTCAATGATTCCTCTGATTCACTTAACAACTTTGGCAGGAAATGTAAAACTATCCAAAACTCAACAATTGTCTTGCTTAGCAATGGAAATTTTGGATTCAGTTTTTTAAAAAAATGTATTTATTTATTTATTTATTTATTTATTCATTCATTCATTCATTCATTCATTCATTCATTCATTCATTCATTCATTCATTCATTCGATTTTTATGCCGCCCTTCTCCTTAGACTCAGGGCGGCTTACAACATGTTAGCAGTAGCACTTTTTAACAGAGCCAGCTGCGCCACGCTGGCTCTTTCGGTCATAAGTAGGGGACAAGCTGCCCTAGTGTGTTTGGTGCTGAGATTTGACTCTGAAACGGGAAGATATAAAGCAGTAACAGCTTACACAAGTTCTCAGAAAAGAATAAGTTATGTCGACTCGTGGTATCCAGGGAATAAAATGAAAACTGATGACTTCCTTAAATTGTGAGCATAAAATCCCAGGATAACCCAGTGTTTATAGAGAAGAACAGTGCAATGCTAGCCCTTTTCATCCATTCCCGATGCACTAAGACTTCTTTAGATGTATTGGTTGCTGGGGAGGAGAATTTAGAGTAGGAGTCCTTGGATGTGTGTATATAAACAAGGAGATCAAGAAACATGTATATGCATATTTATGGAATGCATGGCTTCCA
This sequence comes from Erythrolamprus reginae, assembly GCF_031021105.1. Taxonomy (NCBI): domain Eukaryota; kingdom Metazoa; phylum Chordata; class Lepidosauria; order Squamata; family Dipsadidae; genus Erythrolamprus; species Erythrolamprus reginae. Next base: position 26,994,642 of record NC_091953.1, on the reverse strand, counting down.
TTTGATGTATGGAAGTCCAGAAAGGGATGGATACCATGAGTAAAGCCATGAGCTATTCGTTGTTTTCTTTAGGATTAGGGGATGGGAATGGAATGCATGGGTCACTCTCATTGCACGACTAAGGGATTCCAGTGGCATGTGGTTTGCATTACCAAATAGCTCACTGTCCTGGGTCTGAAATACACAGCAGACCCCTTTGGCTTTTCATATTCACTTGCGCACAGGAATGGCCAGTAGAGCAACTGTAGGGAACTTCTATATGCATTAATTTACAACTGCCATAGGATTTTGCCATTGGCCATGTTACATAAGGACTGGTGTAAACCTTTGAGTCAGCAATAACAGAAAAGAAATGGGGTGTGGTGTCAAATAATGTTTATCAAAATGAAGACTCTACAAGTTCTAGAAATAGTTTCTGTAGATGAGGTCACTATTCCAGAGAAAAACAAGGTTACTAGAATTATGTGGGATTATAGAAATGATATCGTTATTAATCTTATGGTAAGAGCTGGATGTATTTTATCCGTATCAAATAAAGTTGGAAACTCTTTTTCTTCCTTTTCTTTACTTTTTCTTATTGCACTGTAATTTTGATTTCTGTCTGATGTTTCTTTCTATTCAACTTTGTTTCTACTGTTTATTCTTGAATTTGAAATGGAGTTTTACAGAAAGAGCAAAACAAGGTCATATGATATATCATATTCCGTGTTTTCCCAAAACGTCTCTTTACTGTTAAATTTGCCATTTCTAGGGGGAAAAAGTTTGTTTCTGTAACAACATTCTGGAATCTGCTTATGTAGTTCATAAGAATCATGCAGTCTCGAGTATAAAGGAACTTTGTATGTATATAAATTGATAAGATTTCATCAAAATCATTAATCTGCAGTTCTCATACCTATGGATAATCATATCACTTGGTAATTTATTTCCTTGTTTATTTAAAAATCTACATTTCTGTAGAAATTCATTCCTATCCCACTTAAAAATCTGCAGAATCAGACTTCTATAAGGCCTGGGAGAAATGGTATCAATGGATATATAGAATACGAAACAATTAAAAATCTGTCTGAGTTCAATTCTATTGTTATACTTACACAATTACAAAAAAACTAATTATATTTTAATCTTAACTCTTACATCTTTCACTATTTTCATTTCCTATATTTACTGTTTAATAAAAAAAGATAAGTCGTTAAACTCAAGGTCTGCTATTGATGCAGACAACTCCCTCCCTACCCCACTTCCTCCTTCTTATTCAATCCCTACCCCTCTAAATACTTTTTTAAAATTACAACCCCTTACTAACCTAAATATATTATATACCCAACAAAATTACAGTAAGATTAATTATATTTAAATGTTTCGAATAGATTTATCAAGCAACATAAGGTATAGATAATAAAGCTGCTCATTGCAATGTAAACTAAGATCGAAACATGAATAGAACTAATGTAATAATGTGAATCGTTGTATAATAATGTATATATATTAAGGAATATAATGGATTTTTGTAATTTTTTGCAATTCTTACTTTCAAAATCAATATAAATGTATTTTCCTTTCCCCTCCTCTCCCCTCCTTTTGATTTTGTACTCCCTTTTCCCCCTTCCTCTTTCACTAAATTAATAAATTATATTTTAAAAAAAATAAAAAATAAAAATATGCACACCTCTGCCGTTTTAGCAGATTCTTCGTAAGCATCACCAAGGTACCTAAGAACAGTACTGTAGTCTGACGTTGCTTCTATGCCTCTTCAACCTTTGGCATCGTTTTTGAATTGAGAAATTGAAAAATTAACTAAGCCTTATTGATGAATAATAAATGAGACACATTTATTAAAAAGTTCCATTCAGTTGCTTCCAAGTCAGCATTGGCCAGTATCATTAATATTTATACCTTTCCCTTCCCATATATCACTTTATACTTCAACTTCCTAGTGTGAAGTTTTATTTATTTATTTAGTTTGTCCAATACACAATGAGGGTTTTAGTGGGTATATATCTATATACACATAGTAAAATACATGATGAAAGTTATAGAGGAGATACTCATAGTAAAATATACCTGAGAAATAATAGAAAAGAAGGTATAGTAATAGAACATATCAATGAAAGAATAGAAGAAGAGATATAGGAATAGAAGAAAGGTATAGGAGATATAGGAGAGCAATAGGACAGGGGACGGAAGGCACTCTAGTGCACTTGTATTCGCCCCTTACTGACCTCTTAGGAATCTGGATAGGTCAACCGTAGATAATCCAAGGGTAAAGTGTTGGGGGTTTGGGGATGACACTATGGAGTCCGGTAATGAGTTCCACGCTTCAACAACTCGGTTACTGAAGTCATATTTTTTACAGTCAAGTTTGAAGTGGTTAATATTAAGTTTAAATCTGTTGTGTGCTCTTGTGTTGTTGTGGTTGAAGCTGAAGTAGTCGCCGACAGGCAGGACGTTGCAGCATATGATCTTGTGGGCAATACTTAGATCTTGTTTAAGGCGTCTTAGTTCTAAACTTTCTAGGCCCAGGCTTGAAAGTCTAGTCTCATAGGGTATTCTATTTCGAGTGGAGGAGTGAAGAGCTCTTCTGGTGAAGTATCTTTGGACATTTTCAAGGGTGTTAATGTCTGAGATGCGATATGGGTTCCAAACAGATGAGCTGTATTCGAGGATGGGTCTGGCAAAAGTTTTGTAAGCTCTGGTAAGTAGTGTGAGATTGCCAGAGCAGAAGCTACGTAGGATTAGGTTTACAACTCTTGAAGCCTTCTTGGCTATGTTGTTGCAGTGGGCTTTGGCACTTACTAAATCTTTTGTTATTAGTATACCAAGGTCTTTAACCGAGTAGGGATTATCTGTGATAATTTGATTATTCAGTTCGTATTTGGAGTTCAGATTCTTCTTCCCAATGTATAGGACAGAGCATTTGCTAGTTGATATGGTAATTTTCTAAAGAACTGTTTAGTAACTATTTAATCCTGTTCACCTTATGAGAAAATGTTTGCATTCTTTCTTTTCTTAATCTATTTTTTAATGAGAAAATTTCATTATAATGAGACATGCAGTCTATATCTGAACTGGGTGAAAATATTTGAAAAAGGTATTTTGGGGACACAAAGCAGTTCAGACATAACATAGCTTTAAAACGGGATTTTCTTCACTGGAATGTGTTCTGTCGGGCTCTCTGGTAGACTCCTCCTGAAAATTCACAGGTACAAATTTCAGACACACACACACGTTTGAAAATTCAAAACAATGTTCTTTATAATGAAAATTCACTTAAACTAAGCCCTCTTTTGGTATAGCAAAGAGCACTCGTCTCCAAACAAACTGGTAATTTGTACAAGTCCCTTATCAGTTCTGAGATACTTAGCTTGCAGCTGTGAGGCAATTCACAGTCCTTCTTCTTTCACAAAGTGAAACACCCTTTGCTCTGGTTTAGTTTCAAAGTGGGGAAAAATCAGCACACAAAAGGTCAAATGCAGCAAAGCAGGCACAAAACACAAGGATCAGATAATCCTCCTCAATGGCCAAACCCACAGGCTGCTATTTATAGCAGCCTCAGTAATTACCACAGCCCCACCCAACCACAGGTGGCCTCATTTTCTTTGATAATAATCTCTCAGTTGTTGCTGCCTATGCATCGCTCTCCGCATGCGTGGCTGTATCATTAACTTTTGTTCTGAATCCAAGGAGGAGCTAGATAATTGATCTCTTTCTGAGCTGTCTGCCACACTCTCCTCCTCCCTGTCACTCATATCTTCTTGGTCAGAGGAGCCTTCATCAGCAGATTCCACCGAGGGGGCAAAACAGGCCTGCAGCATGTGGATGTCTCCCCCACATCCACAGTCCTTGGGTCAGGAGGTGGGCCAGAGCTAACCACAACAGAATGCCACCACTGCCTTTTGCAACTTCTCTGCAATCCTGGGAAAAGATGAATTTAATTTAAATTGCAGAAAGGTGCTAATATTTAAACCTTTGGACCCCAAAGCATTTTTCAGCCCAATGGCGTGTTGGAAGGAGCCTCCAATTCAGTTCCTTGAGTAGCCACAAATTCCCACAATGCTATAGTCTGATTTAAAGATTATTAAAGGTTTCTTTTGAGAATAAAAGGGAGAACCATGTGTTCTGCCTTGAACTTCTCAGACTAAGGGAGGAATAAAAATAGAATGAACATAAATAAACTTTTGCGAGAAATTTGATTTGTCAACATGTGTGCTTATTACAGAGCCAGCAGATTTGCCTTTAAACAATTCGCATAAATTCTATTGCAAAACAATATGCAGAAAAAAACAGGAAATATTTTTGGGTGATCTCAGCTAAAATTCAGTCATAATAGACTGGAAAATGAAACGAATGTTTATTTAAATTGTAATAAAGCATTTGGTGCCTTTTTAAAAAGAAACACATGCTTCAGTTTTTATTTTATTTATGATTTTACAGTTGAATGATTCTCCTTTTAGAAGACTGACTGAAAAAGATCTCATGATCCATGTAGTCTGCCCTTATACTATTTCCTGTATTTTATCTTACGATGGATATATGTTTATCCCAGGCATGTTTAAATTCAGTTACTGTGGATTTACCAACCACGTCTGCTGGAAGTTTGTTCCAAGGATCTACTACTCTTTCAGTAAAATAATATTTTCTCATGTTGCTTTTGATCTTTCCCCCAACTAACTTTAGATTGTGTCCCCTTGTTCTTGTGTTCACCTTCCTATTAAAAACACTTCCCTCCTGAACCTTATTTAACCCTTTAACACATTTAAATGTTTCGATCATGTCCCCCCTTTTCCTTCTGTCCTCCAGACTATACAGATTGAGTTCATTAAGTCTTTCCTGATACATTTTATGCTTAAGACCTTCCACCATTCTTGTAGCCCGTCTTTGGACCCGTTTGATTGTGTTCTGTCGATGAATGAAGCATACTCCAATATGAACAAATTCTGCAAATCAAGTATGTGCGATGGGAAGAATACGACATGCAGACAAATAAACATTTTCATTTGAGATAAAGTATTTCAGAGATACAGTTTGTAATTACCCATGAAATCCTAGATCAGTGGGGGGCTTTACCAACACAATGTGGTTAAACAAATCACTTTATAGTCTAGTCTAGTGTGCAGTGTGTTTGAAATCAGCTGTGTCATTTCTCTAGAGCGCATCTAGTATAGCATACATTATACTTAAACCTATCCAAATAATTGTATGCATTTTCTCTTTTTTGGCAAATGCATGAGAGGTAGCTCAACATTTTGCTTGCCTATCCCTAAGCGATATTCTAAATTGGAAGTATGAATTATCAGTTTATTTATTTACTACTTAGATTTTTATGCAGCCCTTCTCCGCAGACTTAGGGCAGCTTACAACAGGAAGTTTGACATTTTACTGAGAGTCTAAATTAGCTAAGCTGATAAGCTAAGTATTTATTTTATTTATTTATTTATTTTGTCCAATACACAATGAGGGTTTTAGTGGGTATATATTTATATACACATAGTAAAATACATGATGAAGGTTATAGAGGAGATACTCATAGTAAAATATATCTAAGAAATAATAGAAAAGAAGATATTAGTAATAGAACATATCAATGAAAGAATAGAAGAAGAGATATAGGAATAGAAGAAAGGTATAGGAGATATAGGAGAGCAAAAGGGCAGGGGACGGAAGGCACTCTAGTGCACTTGTATTCGCCCCTTACTTACCTCTTAGGAATCTGGATAGGTCAACTGTAGATAATCTAATGGTAAAGTGTTGGGGGTTTGGGGATGACACTATGGAGTCCGGTAATGAGTTCCACGCTTCGACAACTCGGTTACTGAAGTCATATTTTTTACAGTCAAGTTTGGAGCGGTTAATATTAAGTTTAAATCTGTTGTGTGCTCTTGTGTTGTTGTGGTTGAAGCTGAAGTAGTCGCCGACAGGCAGGGCACCAAACCAAAAAGTACTGGTATTATGCTTATTCTACAGAATTTTTCTCTAAATCAGCATAAAGTCTGGCCTACTTCAGCCTATGGTATTTGATTCCATCTGCTTTAGTTTGTCATGAAAGAGTTTCAGAACATTTTTTTTAACGGAGAATAATTTAAGACAACAATAAATACAGCTCCCACCACAGAAATTCTTCTGGAGGGTGAGCCTGTTGGAGAGCATGTTGGTTTAACCTATTTGGGGATCTTTTATTAAAGGCAGACATACCAAGCAAATCCTTGCTTGTGGCTTTTGACCAAAGTGGAGTCACAGGATATATTGGCAAAGGAAGTTAGTTTATCTGCAGCTGAATAGTTAACCACAGAGATTGAGCAACTGCTCACAAGTTCTCTAAATCAACTTTGTCAAAGCAGGAGGTGAGGCTAGTTGGAAAGAAGAATAGCTTGATTTTATTCAATCCCTTCTCCACTGCACAGGAATTAGTCATCAGGGTAATATATTTTTCCCTTCGAAAAAATGACTCACGGACTTGCAACATCACAAAGAAAATAGGAAAAAAAAGATCTTTTGTGTTTAGAATGTCTTGTTTATTATTCTGCTGCTTCTTGTTTCTGTTATATTCATGAATATTCTGCAGCCATCTTTCTTGAAATCCTTTCAGCTAGAAGAAACATAGAAACATAGAAGACTGACAGCAGAAAAAGACCTCATGGTCCATCTAGTCTGCCCTTATACTATTTCCTGTGTTTTATCTTAGGATGGATATATGTTTATCCCAGGCATGTTTAAATTCAGTTACTGTGGATTTACCAACCACGTCTGCTGGAAGTTTGTTCCAAGGATCTACTACTCTTTCAGTGAAATAATATTTCCTCACATTGCTTTTGATCTTTCCCCCAACTAACTTCAGATTGTGTCCCCTTGTTCTTGTGTTCACTTTCCTATTAAAAACACTTCCCTCCTGAACCTTATTTAACCCTTTAACATATTTAAATGTTTCGATCATGTCCCCCCTTTTCCTTCTGTCCTCCAGACTATACAGATTGAGTTCATTAAGTCTTTCCTGATACGTCTTATGCTTAAGACCTTCCACCATTCTTGTAGCCTGTCTTTGGACCCGTTCAATTTTGTCAATATCTTTTTGTAGGTGAGGTCTCCAGAACTGAACACAGTATTCCAAATGTGGTCTCACCAGCGCTCTATATAAGGGGATCGCAATCTCCCTCTTCCTGCTTGTTATACCTCTAGCTATGCAGCCAAGCATCCTACTAGAAAGCCAATAGTTTTTTAAAAATGATGTAAGGTTTGTCACACTAAGTTGGGCCGTGAGCTCTAGTTCCGTGATGTTGAACCTATGGCAGTGATGGTAAACCTTTTTTTCCTCGGGTGCTGAAAGAGCGTGGGTGCACGCTATCGCACATGTGCAAATACCAACACCCATAATTCAATGCTTGGGGAGGGCGCAAATGACTTCCCCGCCCCCCGGAGGCCCTCTGGAGGCTGGAAACGGCCTGTTTCCCAACTTCTGGTGGGCCCAGTAGGCTCGTGTTTTGCCCTCCCCAGGCTCCAAAGGATTTCCTGGAGCTGGGGGAGAGTAAAAACGCCCTCCCCCATCCCCCCGGAGGCTCTCTGGAAGCCAAAAACCGGCATAGGACTACCTCCGAGACCGCCTTCTGCCGCACGAATCCCAGCGTCTGATGAGGTCCCACAGAGTTGATTTCCTTAGGGTCCCGTCGACTAAACAATGCCGGCTGGCAGGACCTAGGGGAAGAGCCTTCTCTGTGGGGGCCCTAGCCCTCTGGAATCAGCTCCCCCCGGAGATTCGCACTGCCCCCACCCTCCTCGCCTTCCGAAAGAGTTTAAAAACTCATCTTTGCTGCCAGGCCTCGGATTTTTAGATCTTGCCCCCTGACCAATGAATGTTTTTAGTATGATTGTCGAATGAATTGTACATGATTGGTTTTTTTAAATCAGAATTTTAAGGATTGTTTTTTAATGCATTATTAATTGGATTGCTTATTACTGTTTTCTGTATATTTATTTATTTATTTATTTATTCATTTGTCCAATATGTAAATACATAGGAAGAAAATAGACATGTGATAATATAAAAGAGGGTGAAGGTGAACTTAGAGGAGAGGATATATGAAAGGAAGATAATATATAAGATAGGTGAAATAAAGGAAAGACAATTGGACAGGGGACGAAAGGCACACCAGTACACTTATGGGGCGTACATAAGTGTACTGGTGTGCCTTTCATCCCCTGTCTGCCTTTAATAAAAGATCCCCAAATAGGTTAAACCAACATGCTCTCCAACAGGCTCACCCTCCAGAAGAATTTCTGTGGTGGGAGCTGTATTTATTGTTGTCTTAAACTCTTCTCCGTTAAAAAATAAAGTTCTGAAACTCTTTCATGACAAACTAAAGCAGATGGAATCAAATACCGTAGGCCAGACTTTATGCTGATTTAGAGAAAAATTCTGTAGAATAAGCATAATACCAGTAGTTTTTGGTTTGATGCCTGTCGGCGACTACTTCAGTTTCAACCACAACAACACAAGTGCACACAACAGATTTAAACTTAATATTAACTGCTCCAAACTTGACTGTAAAAAATATGACTTCAGTAACCGAGTTGGCGAAACGTGGTACTCATTACCGGACTCCATAGTGTCATCCACAAACCCCCAACACTTTACCCTTAGATTATCTACGGTTGACCTATCCAGATTCCTAAGAGGTAAGTAAGGGGCGAGTACAAGTGCACTAGAATGCCTTCCATCCCCGGTCCTATTGCTCTCCTATATCTCCTATTCCTTTCTTCTATTCCTATATCTCTTCTTCTATTCTTTCATTGATATGTTCTATTATTATACCTTCTTTTCTATTCTTTCATAGATATATTTTACCATGAGTATCTCCTCTATAACCTTCATCATGTATTTTACTATGCGTATATAAATATATACCCACTAAAACCCTCATTGTGTGACGAGAACCTGGAGAGGTCAATCGTGGAGAGTCTAAGGGAGAAGTGTTGGGGGTTAGGGGTTGACACAATTGAGTCCGGTAGTGAGTTCCAAGCTTCGATAACTCGATTGTTGAAATCATATTTTTTACAGTCAAGTTTGGCGTGGTTCGTATTAAGTTTGAATCTGTTGCGTGCTCTTGTGTTATTGCGGTTGAAGCTGAAGTAGTCATTGACTGGTAAGACATTGCAGCATATGATCTTGTGGGCTATGCTCAAATCGTGTTTTAGGTGTCGTAGTTCTAGGCTTTCTAGACTTAGGATTGTTAGTCTATTTTCGTAGGATATTCTGTTTCGAGTGGAGGAGTGAAGGGCTCTTCTGCTGTGAGCCGCCCCGAGTCCTCGGAGGGGGGCGGCATACAAATCCAATGAAATCTTAAATCTCCCAGAGCCTCTGTGTGAGCCAAAAATCAGATGGCCGGCACACACATGCATGTTGGAATTGAGTTAGGGCAACAGCTCGCGTGCCAGCAGATATGGCTCCGCATGCCACCTGTGGCACCTGTGCCACAGGTTCGCCAACACTGACCTATAGCATGCTGTTTTGGGATGTGAGCCTAAAGTGGGTGGGTGGGATGCATATCCATGCACAGGGGGTTTCATGCACATGTGTAGGGGGCAGGACGTGTGGAAGGGGCATTGCATTATGGGTGTGGGAACTCACATGTGCAAGAGAAGAGAAAAATGCTTTGCCATCACTGCTCTAGAACCACAAAACAAGGCAAAATATACAAAACAAGCCACAGCAGAAAAACTGAAATTAAGAAGGGGGACAATGATCTCATTTCATTTTTTGACATGTTTGTTGAATACCATATAAGACGCACTGGGATATAAGACGCACCATAGTTTTGGGGGAGGAAAATAGGGAAAAGAATCTGCTTACCAGGTATTCGTCTGGCTAGCAACCTTAGTCTGGTCAGCTTCAGCACATTATTTTATCCCCTGGTTAAGGACTTAAAAAACAAATTATTCTGAGAGAGTAACAATGAAAGAGCTTGCAAGCCAGTAAGAGCTGGGAACATCATTAGCACTTGGAAAAAAACAGTCTGAGCAAATAGAACAATGGAGAAAACCCTGCAAAGATTTAGGGCTTGGAAAACATTCTTCTCAGAGAGTAACAATGAAAGAGTTTGCAAGATTAAATTGTTATTTTAGATTTTAATTATTAGATTTGTTATCATGTATTGTTTTTATCACTGTTGTGAGCCACCCCGAGTCTGCGGAGGGGGCAGCATACAAATCTGATAAATAATAATAATAATAAAAGGTAAGAGCTGAGAAGATAGTTAGCTGCTACTCTGGGCTGAAAAAAACCCTACGTTCAGAGTATAAGATGCACCGTAATTATCAGCCTCTTTTAGGGAGGAAAAAGGTGTGCCTTATACACCGAAAAATACGGTACTCATAGAGGAGAGGGCTGCAGGCTAAACTAAGTTGTAAACTCAATTTAGCCTTTAAAACAAACACTCCCAGCTCCATTGTTTGACAAAATATGTGAATTCAGCCTAGAGTCATAGATCTTGAAGTACAAAAGATAATCTCTCAAAATTGGTTGGCTGGGGAATTCTGGGAGTTGAAGCCAGGAGCTAAGATTGAAAAATGGATTCTTCCTGCTAATAAAGACAGAAGGGAAAGGGGGAACACGATCAAAACATTTAAATATGTTACAGTGTTAAATAAGGTTCAGGAGGGAAGTGTTTTTAATAGGAAAGTGAACACAAGAACAAAGGGGCACAATCTGAGGTTAGTTGGGGGAAAGATCTGAAGCAACGTGAGAAAATATTATTTTATTGAAAGAGTAGTAGATGCTTGGAACAAACTTCCAGCAGACGTGGTTGGCAAATCCACAGTAAGTGAATTTAAACATGCCTGGGATAAACCCTAAGATAAAATACAGGAAATAGTGTAAGGGCAGACTCGATGGACCATAAGGTCTCTTTCTGCCGTCAATCTTCTATGTTTCTATAAAAGGAAATGTTCCATTGCAGTGTTTTTAAAAGTTGGCAATCCAATTCTTGCTTAAATTTTTCTACCACCCCAAAATGCCCAGCAAAGACTAAATTGCCATTCTGCACCTCCTACTCAAGGAACACCCATTGATACCTGCTGCTACTTACTTCCTTCTTTCAAGACAATGCAACCCACAATGGGGAAACCCATAATTAAGTCAACCTTTCTGTATGTGAAAAACAAATTCCACATTTAGTCAGGGCAGAGACACTTTGACTCCTCGCCCTGATCTTTATTGTACTGGACTGTGTTCAGGCATGACTTTCCACTTGTACGGGAGGAGGGGTACATTCTCTCCAAGCAACAGTAAGGCACTGACTCTGGTCGTGGAGTTGACTGTAGTCTGGAGGACAGAAGGAAAAGGGGGGACATGATCGAAACATTTAAATATATTAAAGGGTTAAATAAGGTCCAGGAGGGAAGTGTTTTTAATAGGAAAGTGAACACAAGAACAAGGGGACACAATGTGAAGTTAGTTTGGGGAAAGATCAAGAGCAACATGAGAAAATATTATTTTACTGAAAGAGTAGTAGATCCTTGGAACAAACTTCCAGCAGACGTGGTAGATAATCCACAGTAACTGAATTTAAACATGCCTGGGATAAACATATATCCATCCTAAGATAAAATACAGAAAATAGTATAAGGGCAGACTCGATGGGCCATGAGGTCTTTTTCTGCCGTCAGACTTCTATGTTTCTATGTTTCTATGTCTCTCACAAGTGATGGGCTCCTACGGGAACGATCAGGAACACCCTTCTGGTAGCAAAATTTGGAGCTCCACCCCAGAACACCCAATTTATTTATTTATTTATTATTTATTTATTAGATTTGTATGCTGCCCCTCTCCGTAGAGTCGGGGCGGCTCACAACAACAATGAAACAATGTATAACAAATCTAATAATTTAAAATCACTAAAAAACCCTTATTAAAAAGCAAAGAACATACACACAAACATACCATGCATAAACTGTATAGGCACTGGGGAGATGTTTCAATTTCCCCATGCCTGACAGCAAAGGTGGGTTTTAAAAAGTTTACGAAAAGCAAGGAGGGTCGCGGCAATTCTAATCTCCGGGGGAGCTGGTTCCAGAAGGTCGGGGCCACCACAGAGAAGGCTCTTCCCCTGGGTCCAGCCAAACAACATTGTTTAGTCGACGGGACCCGGAGAAGGCCAACTCTGTGGGACCTGCAGCTCTGTGCGCGATTTTGCTAACTCCACAGGTACGGAAGCAAAATTGCGCTGGCCCCGCAAGAATCTACAAGCCGCGGCAGCGAGCGTAACTTAGCGTTCCGGCTCATAGCCCGCCGCTGGAAACAATGCATCTCGAGAACCCACAAGAATAGTAGGTGGATGACTTCAGTTGCCTTTAGTTTAAGCAGCGTGACTATTACCTCAAGGATTACCGCCAGTAGTGGGTTGCTACTGGTTTGATAGCGGATTGCACACTGGTAGTAGCCGCCAGATTGCACAATTTGCATGCAACCACTACTACGGGCGCCGCCATCTCTTTTTTTTCAATTTTTCATTTTTTTTCCTTCGTGCGCATGCACAGAAGCAAAATCTCATAAAGGGACGTGCCATGTGCAAGATTTTGTTCTGTCGAGCTCTCTGCTAGAATCCTCCCAAAAATGCCCAGTTACAATTTCACACACACACATGTTTGAAGATTCAAAACAATGTTCTTTATACCGAAAAATGCAAATAAACGAAGCACTCTTTTTGTATAGCAAAGAGCACTTGTCCCCAAACAAATTGGTAATTTGTACAAGTCCCTTATCAGTTCTGTGATACTTAGCTTGCAGCTGTGAGGCAATTCACAGTCCTTCTTTCACAAAGTGAAACACAATTTGCTCTGGGTTAGTTTCAAAGCGGGGGAAAATCAGCACACAAAAGGTCCAAGTCAGTAAAACAGTCACGAAACACAACAATCAGATAATCCTCCACAATGGCCAAACCCACAGACTGCTATTTATAGCAGCCTCACTAATTACCACAGCCCCACCCAACCACAGGTGTCCTCATTTTCTTTGATAATAATCTCTCAGTTGTTGCTGCCTATGCATCGCTCTCCACATGCGTGGCTGTATCATTAACTCTTGTTCTGAATCCAAGGAGGAGCTAGATAATTGATTTCCTTCTGAGCTGTCTGCCACACTCTCCTCCTCCCTGTCACCCATGTCTTCTTGGTCAGAGGAGCCTTCATCATCAGATTCCATGGGGGGGGGGAACAGGCCTGCAGCATGTGGATGTCTCCCCCACATCCACAGTCCTTGGGGCAGGAGCTGGGCCAGAGCTAACCACAACATATTTTGATGGGGTTTTTTGCCAAAATCTCTCTCACGCGCACGTCCCCTCATAAGATTTCAGTGCATTTTCGCTTCCTGCATATGTGCAGAAGCAAAATCACACTGGGGACTTGTATGTGTGTGTGTGTGCGTGCAAGACAACCAAATCTGCACATGCAGCGCACAGAGGCAAAAATGGGACATGGAGGCAGCAATAGCCAATCCCTACAGACTGAAACAGCTGATGGTTGGGAGGCCAATCCAACCGATAATCAGCTGCTTCAGTTAATCAGGATTGGTGAAACTGAAGCTAAAACAGGCTGTTTGCTGTTTGCTGCAAGGAGGTACATTGCTGGGAAGCAGAGGCCAAAGGGTGGGCAGGGGTGGGCGGGGCTACATTCAGTGTATAAGATGGATCCAAATTTTCACCCTTTTTGGGGGAGGGGGAGTGCACCTTATACTCCAAAAAATACAGTTTTTATTTGGTAAAATAAAAATTTGGTAAAAACAAAAATTTATTATAAGTGACCGGGTCAATATTAATCCCCCAACCTATAAAATTGGAAATCCCTGCTGAATTTTTAAAAAAACCCAGTGCTAGATGAAATACACTGCTCACAAAAGTAAAGACAAAACTTAAACAACATAATATAACTCCAAGTAAATCAAACTTCTGTGAAATCGAACTGTCCACTTAGGAAGCAACACTGATTGACAATCAATTTCACATGCTGTTGTGCAAATGGAATAGTTGTGCAAATGAAAAATTCAATGAGAATTTTTCATTCATTCGGAGCTAGGATGTGTTATTTGAGTATTCCCTTTAATTTTTTGAGCAGTATAATCCTATGGATACTATGGATATCTCTATTTTGCTAGATCAAACTATCCTATAACTATCCTATCCTTCTGTGCTATTTTTACCAATATCCTAATGGGAGGCCATGAAGTCAACAGTCTGTCTTCCCAATTCTTAGTAGCTCTCCATACCTGATACTTAGCAGTGTACCTTCCAAAATAATTATTTTAGCTGATGCCATAATGAACAACTTTCTTATAATGTAGCTAGCTTGAAATTCAATGTTCAACGTATCAGGGACAGCCCTACCATTAAATAAAATGAGGTGACTCTGAGGGATATATGGAATAAGAAACCAAGAAAGCTGCCATGATGTTACTTTGTTTGACCCTGGTAATGAGTTGTTCATGAAAAAATGAGTTGAGAAAGGTCAAGGATATCTTCATAGAGAAGAATGTGAATGGATGTTCTAAATCAGCGTTTCCCAACCGGTGTGCCGCGGCACACTAGTGTGCCGCGAGACATGGCCAGGTGTGCCGCCAAGCTCCAGCTGGGCGGGGCACTGCCGGTACTTCCGTCCTGGGGCTCCCGCTCGCAGCTGTTTTTTTGTCCAAACTTTTCTTTAGCCCCCCCGCCCCGCCCCGCCCCCTTTTCAGTGTTCCCCAGGATTTTGAAAATATGAATAATGTGCCGCGGCTCAAAAAAGGTTGGGAAACACTTCTAAATAAAATATAAATTAGATTGACGAAAGAAAGAAAGAAAGAAAGAGAGAGAGAGAGAGGGAGGGAGGGAGGGAGAGGGAGAGAAAGAGAGAGAAGGAAAAAAGAAAGAAAGAAAGAAAAGAAAAAGAGAGAGAGAAAGAGAGAAAGAAAGAAAGACAGAGAGAGAGAGAGAGAGAAAGAAAGAGAGAAAGAAAGAAAGAAAGAAAGAAAGAGAGACGGAGGGAGAGAGAGAGAAAGGGAGAGAAGGAAAGAAAGAAAGAAAGAAAAGAAAGAAAAGAAAAGAGAGAGAGAGAAAGAGAAAGAGAGGAAGAAAGAAAGAATTAACTTTTGAATGATTACTTTTTTTCACCGTACTACTGTATATCTATATATCTTTTGTCCTCTCTTTTGGAATACTATCTTCCTTGTGCTAGGAAAATACATTTTAATTTCCCCCTTTTGGTCTGGTTCTTCGACTTTGAGTCTGCAGGAGCCGCCCTGAGTCTGTGGAGAGGGGCAGCATACAAATCTAAAAAATTATTATTATTATTATTAATTATTATTATTATTATTATTTTCAAATCAAACAGACGCAACTGGCAGATCCAGCCACTCTGTCTTATCAGGGTTGAGTTTGAGTCTGTTGACACCCATCCAGACCCCAACAGGCTCCAGGCACCTCTCCAGTGCACTTCTGCACATGCGCAGAGCATTTTTTATGACGGTCCAGGTGGGTGAGCGCAGCCTCTCGCCCCTGCCACTACTGCTTCTTCCAAACCGGTGCGAACTGGTAGCAACCCACCACTGTGCCTGGTGTCCTATATATGGTCACGTGACCACAGATGAGGCAGCACAAGATTTTACAATGGCCACGAGATGTTAAATGAATATAGCTTTCCCACTGTGTTCCCTCCTCCCCCGTCTGGCCAGTAGCCCACCCCCTCCCCCCGGTTGTTGACATACAGGACTATCCTAAAGTCACCCACTGAACTTGTTGATGCAACACTTCAGTTACTAAACCACCACAAGGTTCAGAATCAATCTGTGGACGCTTCCTGGTTTCAGATGGAAGCTTAAGATACATTTTAAGTCAGTGAAGCAGTGGAAGTGATGTGCCGGTGCCTGGAGGCTGTTGGGGTCTGGATGAGTGTCAACAGACTCAAACTCAACACTGATAAGACGGAGTGGCTGTGGGTTTTGCCTCCCAAGGACAATTCCATCTGTCCATCCATTACCGTGGGGAGGGGGAATCACTAACCCCCTCAGAGAGGGTCCGCAACTTGGGCGTCCTCCTCGATCCACAGCTCACATTAGAGAAACATCTTTCAGCAGTGGCGAGGG
Source organism: Erythrolamprus reginae (assembly GCF_031021105.1). Lineage (NCBI taxonomy): Eukaryota > Metazoa > Chordata > Lepidosauria > Squamata > Dipsadidae > Erythrolamprus > Erythrolamprus reginae. The sequence goes on along the minus strand of NC_091953.1, from coordinate 26,978,543 downwards.
GGGCGTTTGCCCAGGTTTGCCTGGTGCACCAGTTGTGACCCTATTTGGACCGGGAGTCACTGCTCACACTCACTCATGCCCTCATCATCTCGAGGCTCGACTACTGTAATGCTCTCTACATGGGGCTACCTCTGAAGAATGTTCGGAAACTTCAGATCGTACAGAATGCAGCTGCGAGAGCAATCATGGGATTCCCCAGGTATGCCCATATTATACCAACACTCCACAGTCTGCATTGGTTGCCGATCAGTTTCCGGTCACAATTCAAAGTGTTGGTTATGACGTATAAAGCCCTTCATGGCATTGGACCATAATATCTCCAGGACCGCCTTCTGCCGCACGAATTCCAGCAACCAGTTAGGTCCCATAGAGTTGGCCTTCTCTGGGTCCCGTCGACTAAACAATGTTGTCTGGCGGGACCCAGTGAAAGAGACTTCTCTGTAACAGCCCCGACCCTCTGGAACCAGTCCCCCCCGGAGATTAGGATTGCCGCCACCCTCCTTGCCTTTCGTAAGCTCCTTAAAACCCACCTCTGTCATCAGGCATGGGGGAATTGAGATATTCCCTTCCCCCTAGGCCTATAAAATTTATGCATGGTATGTCTCTGTGTATGTTTGGTTTCTTAAATAAGGGTCTTTTAAATTAATTTAAATATTAGATTTGTTACATATTGTTTCATTATTGTTGTTAGCCGCCCCCGAGAGGGGCGGCATACAAATCTAATAAATAAAATAAATAAATAAATAAATGTTGTTCCTTTAGGCTTAGTAATTGCATAATATAAGCTTAGAGCTAATAGAACCTGGCATTTACAAGAAATCTTTCTGCACAGTATTGTAGCTGCATAGTATTCTGTGTGAAAATTTCCTCTCTCTCTTGTACTGTTTGCTGTCATTTGATTCTTGTTACCTTGCCTACCTTTTGAAAATAAATCAACCAGCCTGGATGATTCACATTTTAAATGAAGAAAACCTTTGTCAGTACTACCATCTGCTGGTTAAAGTTACTGCTGGCAATTAAATGAATTATTTATTTATTTATTTATTTATTTATTTATTTATTTATTTATTTATTTATTTATTTATTTATTTATGTATTTATTTATTTATTATTTATTTATTTATTATTTATTTATTTATTTATTTATTTATTTATTTTTTATTTATTTATTTATTTATATTTGTATGCCGCCCCTCTCCGAAGACTCGGGGCGGCTCACAACAAGATAGAATAAATCATAAATAATCCAAATAACTTTAAAATATTTAAAAGAACCCCATATACTAACAGACACACACACAAGCATACCATGTATAAATTGAACATGCCCGGGGGAGGTGTTTCAATTCCCCCATGCCTGACGCCAAAGTTGGGTTTTAAGGAGTTTACGGAAGGCAGGAAAAGTAGGGGCAGTTCTAATCTCTGGGGGGAGTTGGTTCCAGAGAGTTGGTGCTGCCACAGAGAAGGCTCTTCCCCTGGGGCCCGCCAACCGACATTGTTTAGTTGACGGGACCCGGAGAAGGCCCACTCTGTGGGACCTAATCGGTCGCTGGGATTCATGCGGCAGGAGGCAGTCTCGGAGATATTCTGGTCCAGTGCCATGAAGGGCTTTAAAGGTCATAACCAACACTTTGAATTGTGACCAGAAATTGATCGGCAACCAATGCAGACTGCGGAGTGTTGGTGTAACATGGGCATACCTTGGGAAGCCCATGATTGCTCTCGCAGCTGCATTCTGCACGATCTGAAGTTTCCGAACACTTTTCAAAGGTAGCCCCATGTAGAGAGCATTAAGTAGTCGAACCTCGAGGTGATGAGGGCATGAGTGAGTGTGAGCAATGAGTCCCGGTCCAGATAGGGCCGCAACTGGTGCACCAGGTGAACCTGGGCAAACGCCCCCCTCGCCACAGCTGAAAGATGTTTCTCTAATGTGAGCTGTGGATCGAGGAGGACGCCCAAGTTGCAGACTCTCTCTGAGGGGGTCAATAATTCCCCCCCCAGGGTAATGGACGGACAGATGGGATTGTCCTTGGGAGGCAAAACCCACAGCCACTCCGTCTTATCCGGGTTGAGTTTGAGTCTGTTGACACCCATCCAGGCCCCAACAGCCTCCAGGCACCGGCACATCACTTCCACTGCTTCTAGTGGAAGAAGAAGAGATATATCATATTTTTCGGTGTACAGTGATCCCTCGAGTATCGCGAGGGTTACGTTCCAAGACCCCTCGCGATACTCGATTTTTCGCAATACAGTATAGTGGTGCGGAAGTAAAAACACCATCTGTGCATGCGCACCCTTTTTCCATGGCCGCGCATGCGCAGATGGTGTTTTTACTTCCGCACCTGGGAAGACCCAGGGAAGGTTCCTTCCGCCACCCAGCAGCTGATCTGCTTGGCAGCGCCACAGCAGCGAGGAGCCGAAGATCGGGGTTTCCCCGCCACCCATGCAAAGGGGAAACCCCGATCTTCGGCTCCTCGCTGCTGCCGCGCCCGCCGCTTGTCCGCCGTCTTCCTGCCCGCCGCGCCCGCCGCTTGTCCGCCCGCCGCTTGTCCGCCGGCCGCTTGTCCGCCGCTTCTCCGCCGGCCGCTTGTCCGCCGCTTGTCCGCCGGCCGCTTGTCCGCCGCTTGTCCGCCTGCCGCTTGTCCGCCGCCTGCCCACCCGCCCGCCGCTTGTCCGCCCGCCGCTTGTCCGCCGCCTGCCTGCCCGCCGCTCGGTGCACGAGAGAGGGAAAGTGAGAAAAAGAGGGAGAGCAAGAGGGGGAGAGATAGAGAAAGAGAGAGAAGGAAAGAAAGAAAGAGATGAGAAAGGAAGGAAGAGAGTGAGAGAGAGGAAGAAAGAGAGAGAGAGAAGAGTGGAGTATTTTTTAATTAATATTTTCTGAAAAATTGCGATATAGCGTTTCGCGAAGATCGAGATCGCGAAAATCGAGGGATCACTGTATAAGACACACTGGTATATAAGATGCCCCTAGATTTTAGGGGAAGAAAACAAGGAAAATAGTATTCTGAACCAAATGGTGTAGTATTATATTGTTTAATAAACTACCAGTGTAGCAGAGTATTCTTTTCATGTCTTTTGTCTGCTTAAATTCAGAGGACATTTGGTGAAACCACTAGGCTAGCGTGAAACAGTCTTTTGGGAACCACAGAAAAATAACAGCCTCAGCTCTGCCTCTTGCCGTGGGAATAAAGAACTGAAGGAAATAAGAGGGATGCTTTTAACAAAAGGATTAAGGCTCTTTTTCTGTGCCTTATAATTTGCTTTAAGAAATCACTTGATGCAAAAGGGTTATAAATTTTCAAAATAAAAAAAATATGGTATGAAATAATTTAACTAAGTTGTGATAAGAAATTTTGTCTTTAAATCACAATGCAAAGAGGCTCCTCTTTCTAAATTCTTTTAGCAACTGATTAGTTTAGTGACCATTTGCAGTTACCTATAACAACAATGAAAAAATAACTTCAGTGATCAATCCTTGCACTTACAACCTCCATAGGTCTGTAAAGCAAAGGAAAGCTCAATTTGTCTTCACTTAATAACCGCTTCACCTAATGAAAAAGTTGCGGGCTCATTGTGGTTGGTAAATGAGGAGTACTTGCATAGGTCTCAGAAAGAAACATTAATTGATGATAAGTAACTACCTACAGTACTACTGTAATTGAATATGTTTTATATGTTGTTTAAGTTTATACGTCCATCTCTCTGGTTTTTTTCCTTTTCTTTTGTTCGTTTGTTTACTTTTTTCTTTTTCTTCTATTTTTATATGTAGAAATTCAATAAAGATTATTTTGTAAAAAAAAAAGAAAAGAAAAAGTGGAAGAAGGAAAGTGGGTTCTAAATCCCGTCGCTACCAAGATGAGTGGGCACAGAAGCATCCCAGATAAATGGGCGGAGCCTCCTGCCATTGCTGCTGCTGCCGCCACTACTGATTCGTCGAACCGGGAACAACCCACCACTGCTTTGCTGTCTGTATTTGTGGTAGAAATGAACAAATTGCAAATGGAATTGGAGGGAAAGAATAGGAAGGGTGCTTAACTGGATCAAACCAAATTCTATCTCATCATTGGCTGATTGTGTCTAAGCTCAGAAGCAAAATGGAGTTAAGCTTAGTTAATACTTGGTTCAAATCAAGTCCAAATCAAGATTAATCCTAACCGCACATACGAACTGAATAAACAATCTCTCACTGCTAACCCACACTCAGTAAAAGACCTTGGAATACTAATATCGAATGACCTAAGTGCTAAAGCCCACTGCAACAATATCGCCAAAAAAGCCTCTAGAGTTGTTAACCTTATCCTACGCAGCTTCTGCTCAGGCAATCTTACACTTCTCACAAGAGCCTACAAAACTTTTGCCAGACCCATCCTAGACTACTGCTCATCTGTCTGGAACCCATACCACATCTCAGACATCAACACCCTTGAAAATGTCCAAAGATATTTCACCAGAAGAGCCCTTCACTCCTCCACTCGAAACAGAATATCCTACGAAAATAGACTAACAATCCTGGGCCTAGAAAGCCTAGAACTACGGTGCCTAAAACATGATTTGAGTATTGCCCACAAGATCATATGCTGCAATGTCCTTCCAGTCAATGACTACTTCAGTTTCAACCGCAACAACACAAGAGCACGCAACAAATTCAAACTTAATATGAACCGCGCCAAACTTGACTGTAAAAAATATGATTTCAACAATCGAGTTATCGAAGCGTGGAACTCATTATCGGACTCAATTGTGTCAACCCCTAACCCCCAACACTTCTCCCTTAGACTCTCCACGATTGACCTCTCCAGATTCCTAAGAGGCCAGTAAGGGGCGTACATAAGTGCACTGGAGTGCCTTTCGTCCCCTGTCCATTTGTCTTTCCTTTCTTTCACCTATCTTATATATTCTCTTCCTTTCATATATCCTCTCCTCTAAGTCCACTTTCACCCTCTTTTATATTATCGCATGTCTATTTTTCTTCCTATGCATTTGTGTATTGGACAAATTAATAAATAAAATAAATAAATAAACTTATTGCAAGGCTTGAAACTGGACTGGGAAATTTTAAAAAAGCTCCATGGGACACTAGTTGAACTACATCTTTGGTACTTCTACAAATCCATGCACAGACATTCTAATAGACTTACCCAGAGTTGAGCTCAACTTGAAAGGACATTATTTTTTTAATATCCATTTGATCCAGCTTTGTTGAAAGGACTGACAAAAGCCTTGTCTCTTCTCAGTGCTTTCATATTATTATTATTATTATTATTATTATTATTATTAATTATTATTATTATTATTATTATTATTTATTAGATTTGTATGCTGCCCCTCTCCATGGCCAGTCAGTATAGCAAGATGTATAGACTTAATAGAAAAATTCATACATTTTGAAATTATGGAAATAAGATTAAACAACTTTGATGAAAACAAACTGGAGAAGCTGATGGTACGATGGAATAAGGTGAAGGATTATATGTTGAGTAGAATCTGTGATGTAAATGTGAAAAATAAACTGCAATCACTCTTTTAGTAATATCTAATGCAAGATAGAACCAAGGAAATACAGATAAACAAAAATTAAAAATCTTTGAATCCCCTTGTATGGGTGGTGGTGGTGAAGGGGGGTGTTTTGTCTGTTAGGTGATGGGCACACGCACTGTGCACTGTTATATGTTTGTTTTATGTAATCATTTTATAAAATCAATAAAAATTTATTATAAAAAAAGAAAAAAAAGAAAAATGGGAGAGGACAGACCAATATTTTTGTAACTGATGTAAAAGAATGCTGATCACTGAATAATGAATTCTGTATGAATATTGTAAACAAGTTCCTTTCTGAAGTTGGAAACAGTTATTTTTCCTCTAGTGCCGAAATGTGACTCTTGCTATTGAAATATTTGGGGGTTTTCTTCTGTAAACTAGAACTAGGTGGGACTCATTTGGTAAATTAAAAAAAATATCTGAGTTTGGCATAACTGCGGATGAACATTCAGATTAAATTCCTGTCTGGAAATTACAGTGTCAAAAATGTCCCCTAGATGGCACTTTCTAACTCTGGTAAATTATCTACAAAGTTTCCTTAGCTAGTAGAAGAAGCGAACTAAAATTCAGACACACAAATGTCTAGGACATCTTGGGCTTTTCAAACCAAAAACAATAGAAGTTTAAATAGAATGCATCTTGCAGAGCAGGTGTATCTAACCTTGGTTAACTTTAAGGCAGTGTTCCCCCACCTTGGCAACTTGAAGATATTTGGACTTCAACTCCCAGAATTCCCCAGCCAGCATTCGCTGGCTGGGGAATTCTGGGAGTTGAAGTCCAAATATCTTCAAGTTGCCAAGGCGGGGAAACACTGCTTTAAGGCCTATGGACTTCAACTACAAAACATTCACAGCCGGCAACGAGGCTGGCGAATTTTGAGAGTTGAAGTCTACAAGTCTGAAAGTTGCCTTACGTTGGACATCCTTGATATAGCTAGAGAAAGATAGCACAACCATTTCTACACTGAAAGGAAGCCAAGTATGATTTATGGACCCACTCCGAGAAGCTTTTAGGTGCCAGGAATTTTCAATCACAGAGCAGAAAGCTTGCTGAAAGAAAGAATGAGAAGACCCACACCTTATCGAGAGCAATCAGGGCAAACAATGAAGAAGTATCACTATCAATCTGTTTTGAGGATAACTTATGAAGGACAACTAATCACTTCATATTGCAGCCTATTCTTCTGGCTGATAACTCATCCAGTCAGGTAGTTCTTTGGTTTGGTTTTGGCCCCATCTCTGTGACAACATAGAACAATGATCACTCCATCTGACAACTTCAGAGTTAGTTGAAGATTGCTACCATAGCTACCCCCAACTTTAAGCTGTGTGAACTTCAACTCCCAGAATTCCCCAGCTGACATGCTCACTAGGGAGTTCTGGGAGTTGAGGTCCACCCAGCTTAAAGTTGGCGCAGTTGCAAAACTTAGCAAGAGTGACAAACTGGCAGCAGTGTTCCCTCTAATTTTTTTGGGGAGTGGGCGGAAAAGTATAGTGTCTGAGCGGCAGTCCCTTCGGGACTGGGCGGCACAGAAATAATAAATAAATAAATAAACAAACAAACAAACAAACAAATAAAAAACCCACCCTGTTTTGCCTCAGAGAATTTCAAAATAAAATACTGTACTGTGTGTCTATAACAGTGAGCTCATAATAGGGAAACTCTATCAATATCAAAATGCCACTTAAATAGTTGAGCTAGTTTCAAACTAGATTTTGATTTTCTTTCTCTCTTCCTTACTCCCATTCTTTTTCTTTCTCTTTTCCTTCCTCTCTTTTTTCTATCTGTTTCTCTCTCTTCCTCTCTTCCTCTCTCTCTCCTTCCCTCTCACTCTTTCCCTCTCGGCTTCTGGGCAGGTTTGGAAAACTCTGAGTTGATGATGATTTTTAAGTGAGCGATTGCTCACTGCTCAGCTTAGAGGGAACTATGACTGGCGGCCCATGGACCACATCGTCACAACCACCCCAGCTCTGCAAATGGGAAAAATATCGCGAAACACCATGGGATAGCAACTTGGCTCAGTGAGTTTAACACCTGTGACTTAAAGGAACAGAAGATGGGGGAATCACATTTGATCTCCGAGTAGCACATCAAAACAGAGAGACCTGAACAAAGAAATGGGTAAAGCAAAATTAAAGGTCAAATTCAATTTAATTTATATTTAATTAAAAGTGGCCAAACTATTGGTTAATGTAATGCCTCCATTTCACAGATGGTGTCTGCTTGTTGCTGTAAATAAATCTTATTGGGAGAAATGGATATGACTGTGGAGTACAGCTGGGTTAAAGTTTGAATTGTTAAAGACACTGTACTTAAAACATTTCTTAAAACAGCAACTATAATATATGAGCTGAAAGTAAAAAGTACAATTTTCATTGGATTGATCCATACTGTAAAAATTTTGAATATCTCAGAATTTCACCAGTCCTGAAATGTACAGTGGTACCTCTACCTACAAACGCCTCTACTTACGAACTTTTCTAGATAAGAACCGGGTGTCCAAGATTTTTTTTGCCTCTTCTCAAGAACCATTTTCCACTTACAAACCCGAGCCTCTGAAACTATAACTGGAAAAGGCAGGGAGAAGCCTCCGTGGGGCCTCTCTAGGAATCTCCTGGGAGGAAACAGGGCTGGAGAAGGCTAGGAGAAGCCTCTTTGTGGTTTCTCTAAGAATCTCCTGGGAGGAAACAGGGCCAGAAAAGGTGGGGAGAAGCCTCGGTGGGGCCTCTCTAGGAATCTCCTGGGAGGAAACAGGGCTGGAGAAGGCTAGGAGAAGCCTCTTTGGGGTCTCTCTAAAAATCTCCTGGGAGGAAACAGGGCCAGAAAAGGTGGGGAGAAGCCTCTGTGGGGCCTCTCTAGGAATCTCCTGGGAGGAAACAGGGCTGGAGAAGGCTAGGAGAAGCCTGTTTGGGGCCTCTCTAGGAATCTCCTGGGAGGAAACAGGGCCAGAAAAGGTGGGGAGAAGCCCCTGTGGGGCCTCTCTAGGAATCTCCTGGGAGGAAACGGGGCTGGAGAAGGCTAGGAGAAGCCTCTTTGGGGCCTCTCTAGGAATCTCCTGGGAGGAAACAGGGCCAGAAAAGGTGGGGAGAAGCCCCTGTGGGGCCTCTCTAGGAATCTCCTGGGAGGAAACGGGGCTGGAGAAGGCTAGGAGAAGCCTCTTTGGGGCCTCTCTAGGAATCTCCTGGGAGGAAACAGGGCCTCCACCCTCCCTGTGATTTCCCCAATCGCGCACATTATTTGCTTTTACATTGATTCCTATGGGAAAAATTGCTTCTACTTACAAACTTTTCTAGTTAGGAACCTGGTCACGGAACAAATTAAGTTCGTAAGTAGAGGTACCACTGTATTTGAGATTTTGGCCTTATTGCGGTGCTGCATAATTTTCACACTAACAAAGGCTTTCATATCGCCAAAATGACCTTTAAAGGCCATCTGACATGAGACAGAATTAATTGTGGTATGGCCACTGATGTATTGTGCTGATGTTTGTGCATCTCTCAGCTCAGGGGATGTCATAACTTGCTTTGCTCATTCATGCGAGTATCTCATTAGCACAACAATTAGATTTAAAAAAAAAAAAAACACCTTGAAATTCCGAAGTATTTTTTCTTGTCTGGCTCTTAGGATGAAATTAAATCTGCCTGTAGCTGTGACTCTTACTATCCTTCACTTTTTATTTTATTTTATATTTTATTTTATTTTATTTTATTATTTTATTTTATTTTATTTTATTTTATTTATTTGTTTATGTATTTGTTTATTTATTTATTTGTCAAACAATTATAGGGTGATAATTTGTACATATAAAACATTAGATAAGTAATGATAAAAAATAGACAATAAGACAGGGACGGTAGGCACAATGGTGCGCTTATGCACGCCCCTTACAGACCTCTTAGAAAGGAGGAGAGATCAATTGTAGATAGTCTAAGGTTAAAGGTTTTGGGGTTAGGAGTAGAAACCACAGAATCAGGTAGTGCATGCCAGGCGTTGATTACTCTGTTGCTGAAGTCGTATTTTTTGCAGTCAAGTTTGGAGTGATTGACATTTAGTTTAAATCGATTTTATGCTCATGTGTTGTTGCGGTTGAAGGTGAAGTAGTCGTTAAGAGGTAGGACATTTTGGTATATGATTTTATGAACTATAATTAAGTTGGAACGGAGACGACGGAGTTGTAAGTTGTCTAAACCAAGAATTTCAAGTCTGGCGGAGTAAGGTATTTTGTTGTGAGAAGAGGAATGAAGGACTCTTCCTGTGAAATATTTCGGGACTCTCTCAATTGTGTTGATGTCAGATATGCAACGCGGGTTCCATACAGGCGAGCTGTATTCTAGGATTGGTCTGACAAATGTTTTGTAAGCTCTTGTTAGCAGTTCAAAATTACCAGAGAAGAAGCTGCGAAGGATTAGGTTAACAACTCTTAAAGCCTTTTTGGCAATGTTGTTGCAGTGGGCTCTAGGACTTAGATCATTGGATATGTGTACTCCAAGGTCTTTGACAGACTGAGGGTTATCAATAAGTTCAATTCCTCCAACCTTATATTTATGATTCTTTTTACCAATGTGTAAGACAGAGCATTTAGTGGTGGAGATTTGAAGTTGCCAGGTTTTAGACCATTCTGCTACGTGGACCATTCTTCACTTAAATCAAAGGTCACGAAGAGTAACTGCTCAACAGAAGACTGCATTCACTCTTCTGCAAAATAGCATCACTGTTGCTCATTATAACCGCCTACTGTCTCACCAGTTCTATTACAGTAAACAAAATTTTAAAAATCTCAACTTTTCAGAAAAAAGCATACTTCACCGCTGGGGGAAAGTATTCTGCACTGCAAATTGATGCAGATCTTACTTGCTTCAAATAAAAAAAAAACACACACACAACCACAATCACAGAATCTTGGGGAAAATAGAATTTATTTTGCATTTTGTGGATTCCCTCTGCAACTCTCACTGTTTCACACACGTACTACATTTGAAAAGGCAAATATTCTGCAAGGCATGCAAATTGGAGCTTAGCTTGTATAGTGGAAAACATAATGGCATCAGTTTATCTCAAAGAATACAGTAAGGCATTTGAAAAAACAATGTCAATGTCAGTGATTTGCCTATTTTGTGTATATGTGTACAATATTACACCTGGTGCTATGTTTTGAGAAATACATAGGAACATACTATACATACTAAAGAAATGATTTCATTACTGTGAACAATTTTATTTTAAATGCCAATATGATACAAAGCAATCCAGCTGAAGAGATATTTTCTGCTTTATTATTAAATTAAACTCTTGGGTCTGAGTATAACTACCACACAATTGAATCTATACTCTGAATTTGATTGACAATGATAGATATATAAAATCAGTGGACATTTTGATGTAAAATCAGACACTTCTTACTTTTTAACTTATATTAAAAGCAAAGTAAATAAACCCAAAATAATAGAAAACTACAGGGTCTAAACCCATGGTAAATTCTATAACTTGCAGGAAATTATTCTTCTCCTACCACAAATTTGCTGGCTGAGTACAATAAATCACTTTCTTGTAGGATGAAAAAAAGCTGTGTTAAATCAAAACCGCAAGAGTCTAGGAACATTAGATTTATGGCAACCTAAGAGGAGATTTATGCATCCATTTCAACCTTTTTTCTCCAAATATTGATTGGTTAAGTACCGACATCTCTTCTGTGCTATTCACCTTCAATTCCACAAGGATTTAAGGGATGAGCAATATTGGAGAGAGAGTATTGGTTACAGCTTTTATATGCATTTGAAAGTCACTTCCAAAAAGGACACCCAGGTAATAATTGATGACTCCAGCAACGGACATCAGGAACAGGAAAAATATGATGCGTTTTCCAAAGATGTAACCAGGAGTGCTTAAACGAGAATGGAAGAATGTTATTAGTTCATTAGGAAACACCAAAAATCTCTCCATCTGTTATCAAAGCAAAATTCATTTAATACAGTATAGCTTCCGGGGAGTAAAATTTTGCATGAGTCCAGATCTCTACCGCAGCAGAGTTGTGAAATTAGCACATAAATTTCATGCAATACATATAATAATAATAATAATAATAATAATAACAACAACAACAACAACAACAACAACAACAATACAGTAATCCCTTGCTACTTTGCGGTTCATCTTTTGCAGATTCGCTACTTCACAGGTTTTACGGATTCGCTACTTCACAGGTTTTCAATGGATTTCAATTAAATCCATTGAAAATTTTAAATCCATTAAACATTCTAAAAATTCTTCTACAGTACTACTGTACTTTATTAAAGAAACTGGCAGGATATCACATGTAGATCCAGCTGAGAAACATTATACAATGACTGTTCAATGCAAAGGGTGGGTTTTAAAAGTCCAAATACTCGTTAAATACAAAAAAAATTAACATTTCCCCTATTTCCTGTATTTTAACTTAGGGTGGATACATGTTTATTTCGTTTTTCACAGGTATTCTTGGAACGCATCCCCCCTGAAAAATGAGGGATTACTGTAATAATAATAATAATAATAATAATAATAATAATAATAATAATAATAATAATATATTAGATTTGTATGCCACCCCTCTCCGAAGACTCTGAAGAATATATAGGGATCAATTTAACATGCCTCTTAGTTTATGTCTATTTAAGATGACTTATTGACGATTTTGGCAGTGTGGGTTTTTTCCATTTATTTTTTAAAAACCATCATTAGAATACAGTAAAGCTGTGAAAATACCTGTTTTAGAAATCCAAATAACAGTACCCACCTCATCCAGTAGGAGGCAGAAAATCCCAACACCATCCCTCCTGCTAATATCATATCTTCTCTTTAAAGATTGTATTCATTAAAGATTTTTTCAAAAAAAACCACCTTTTAAAAGTTGCACAAATATTGCTTGCTTGCTTTAGCTGTCCTAATGTCCTAATTACGTGATGTTTATCCCTAATGTTCTTCTTATCTTCTCTTGATGTATATTACTTTGACTTATCCTGTCAAACCTACATTGTGTAGTAGGTTATGTACATTATGTACTAGACAAAATAAATAAACAAAGTAAAGTAAAGTAAAGTATGTCTGTGTGTGTGTCTGTTAGCATATGGGGTTTTTAAATATTTAAATATTTTAAATTTGTCTGATTGCTTATTATTTGTTTTTACATGTTGTGAGCCGCCCCGAGTCTTCGGAGAGGGGCGGCATACAAATCTAAGTAATAAAATAATAAAGTAAAGTAAAGTAAAGTAAAGTAAAGTAAAGTAAAGTAAAGTAAAGTAAAGTAAAGTAAAGTAAAGTAAAGTAAAGTAAAGTAAAGTAAAGTAAAATATCCCTATCTCAAACCTACATTGTGTAGTAGGTTATGTACATTATGTAGTAGACAAAATAAATAAATAAGTAAATAAGTAAATAAATAAATAAAATAAAATAAAATAAATAAAATATCCCTATCTCAAACCTACATTGTTTAGTAGGTAGTAGAAAAAATAAATAAATAAATAAATAAACAAAAAATAAATAAAATGAAATAAAATACTGTAAAATAAAATAAAATAAAATATCCCTATCTCAAACCTACATTGTGTAGTAGGTAGTAGACAAAATAAATAAATAAATAAAAATAACAAATAAATAAATAAAATAAAATAAAATAAAATAAAATAAAATAAAATAAAATAAAATAAAATAAAATATCCCACAATCCCATTGCTTACTATTATAATGTGGGCCTTTGTACAAAACACTGCAGTGGCTATGAAACTTGTGGTGCATGACTTTGGGAATGGCACATTTTATTTAATTTATTTTTTAATTTGTTTGTTTTGTCAAGTGGGACAAAATATATAATAATATTCATATACATGATACAGTACTAGTAAAAAAGGAACATTAGGGGAGAGGACGGAAGGCACGCTGGTGCAATTAGGCACGCCCCTTAAAAAAAATTTTTTTAAAAAATTATGTTGCATTGGCCGGGAATCGAACCCGGGCCTCCCGCGTGGCAGGCGAGAATTCTACCACTGAACCACCAATGCAGGCTTGAAAGACAGGAGAGATATTAGAGTCTCAAGGAAGGTTGATGGTCTTCACTAGGTTACACAGTGTACTGTATTTTGAATCCAACATACATAATGTTAGCATACATAATGAGTGTACATAACATACATGAGTGTGCAAAAGTGCACCCTCGTGATCTTAAATACTTAAGACACATCTGTGTTTATATATATATACAGTATACACATAGAGAGAGAGAGAAATTTAATCATCCCTTCTGTTCCACCATTCTACCTTTGTAAGAAACCCAATAACCACCATGCACATTTCTAACACCATTAGAAATAAGTTAGAAACATAGAAACATAGAAGATTTGACCGCAGAAAAAGACCTCATGGTCCATCCAGTCTGCCCTTATACTATTTCCTGTATTTTAACTTAGGATGGATACATGTTTATCCCAGGCATGTTTAAATTCAGTTACTGTGGATTTACCAACCACGTCTGCTGGAAGTTTGTTCCAAGGATCTACTACTCTTTCAGTAAAATAAAATTTTCTCATGTTGCTTTTGATCTTTCCCCCAACTAACTTCAGATTGTGTCCCCTTGTTCTTGTGTTCACTTTCCTATTAAAAACACTTCCCTCTTGAACCTATATTTATATTTACTGATATAGATACTTATTTACAAATAAGTTACTGATCTCAGCATAGTTCCAATTTATTTTTAGCATCCTGATCTCAGAAAGAATGTGGAATTAAGGAACAATGCTGGAGAGTTTGTGAAGGAGAAAGCTATTCACCTGGATGTGCTATAAATTGTCAGTTTGTATGAGCTGCCAAAAATTTTACTGCCACACTGTGGGTGTGGCTTATTTTGTGGGTGTGGCTTATTTTGTGGGTGCAGCTTGATGGTCATGTGACCAGGTGGGAGTGGCTTGACGGTCCTGTGATGGGGGGTGGCTTAAAGGTCATGTGACTGGGTGGGAATGAGTTTGCGGAGAGGGGCGGCATATAAATCCAATAAATCTTTACCAACCAAGATAAGTTTTCAAATAGGTGCTTGGACTCTTTTTCAGTTAATTACGTCACATTATTTGAATAGCCACCTAAAGGACGAATGCTAGACAGCATGATTTGTTGAGGATCACAGTAGCATTCTAAGGTTTTGTATTGAACCCACAAGGTTCGGTGTGATAACAGATTAGGCAAATAGCTCAATTTTCTTGAATTGCTATGAAATTAAAATGATTAAAGCGTTCATGTGTAAAAACATGCTATTTAATTATTTCGTATTTTAAAAGTAATTAAGGATCATACTAAGGTACTAGAGATGGAAGGACAATAAAAAAAAACTATTAAGTATTCAATAAATAGTGAATAAACAAACTACCCCCACTGCGACACTGCACATCACTGCATATATGTGACTCATGCACATAAGATGCTCAGAGTTGCCAACAACTGCAAAATGGACAACAAAAAACTTAATAAAATAAACGCATATATGAACCTTGTTTGCATATGGATTTAAACCACAAGAAACTACAGAGAACAAAAGAAGGAAGATCTATTTCCTTTATTCTATTCATTTCCTCTTCTGCCTGGCAATCTCCCTACCCTATTTAGAATTGCACCTTTTATTTTTCAGACAAAATTAGCTTGAGAGGGTAAATCTGAAAGAGGTTTTCCAGGCTTAGTTTTTTCCAGATGTTTTGCACTACAACTCTGGTAATTCCAGCTGGTTATGAGAGATATAGTTTAAAACATCTAGAAAAAAGATGTAATAATCTCTGGTGTATAATTTCTGGTTTCTTCCCCCCAAAACTTTATGCATAGAATATCTACTTTCGACCTCAGCCCATTCCTGTGGACCTTCTCCGGGTCCCGTCGACTAAGCAATGTCGTCTGGCGGGGCCCAGGGGAAGAGACTTCTCTGTGGCGGCCCCGGCACTCTGGAACGAACTCTGCCCGGAGATCAAAACTGTCCCTACCCTCCTTGCCTTTCGTAAGTTGTTGAAAACTCACCTCTGCCACCAGGCATGGGGAAATTGACACTTCGCCTAACTACTGCTTTATGTATGGTTTGATTGGGTTGCGTGATTATTTTATTAATAAGGGTTTTTAAATTGTGTTTTTAAATATTGGATTTGTACATTGTTATTATTGTTGTGAGCCACCCCGAGTTCTCAGAGAGGGGTGGCATACAAATATAATAAATTATTATTATTATTATTATTATTATTATTATTATTATTATTATTATTATTCCTAAGAGGTCTTTAAGAGTCGTGCATATGGGCACCAACGTGCCTACCATCCCTGTCTTAATATAATAATAATAATAATAATAATAATAATAATAATAATAATTTATTAGATGTGTATGCCGCCCCCTCTCCGCAGACTCGGGGCGGCTCACAACAATAATAATAACAATGTGATAATGTAACAAATCTAATATTTAAAAGAAAGCATCTAAAAACCCATCATTTAAAAAACCATACAACACAAGGATACCATACATAAAACTAATGTTCCCTTTTATTCGTATCCATTTCATGTATCCATAGTTATGTTTATACTTATATCTGTAATCTACTACATACTTGAAGAAATAAATAAAATAAAATAGAATTACAGAATATGGGATTAATAATTTCAGCACTGGCAGAAGGAAGAAATAACTCATAAATGCTCATCTGACAGTTCTGAGAGGCGGGGAAATAAATGATGGATTTACCTCTGGGTCCTTTCTCCCAGGTAGCCAACAAAATATTTTTGTCTCACAAACAAGTACATCAACCCCGCAAAGGCAGCCGCAACTGAAATAAAGAAAGGAGAAACCTGTTTTTAGGTAGGCTGGATTCTCACACCATTTATAAGTCACATATGCCATGGTTTATATCAACATCTGATAGAAACCACAACGATGTCATAATCTACATCAGTGATTTTCAACCTTTTTTGAGCCGCGGCACATTTTTTACATTTACAAAATCCTGGGGCACATCACCAACCAAAATGACACAAAATGACACTCTAAGACACTCTCCTCTCTTTTTCCATCCCTGTCTCCTCCCCACCTTTGTGTGTGTGTATACACACTCTTGAACTATTTCCAAAAACAGGTGAGGGCTGGGGGGGTTTTCTCTCTTATTCGTTGGGTGCTTTTTATCAGATGCTTTAAATCAAGAGTCACTTCTCTCTCGTTTTTTCCTCTCTCTTTCCTGTCATTCTCTGTCTCAATCATTTTCTCATTTCTCTTTTTCCCTACCCTTTTTGCTCATTTCTCTCTGTCTCTCTCTCCCTTCCTCTCCTTTTCTCTCTCTCTTGCTTTCTCTCTCTCTTGCTTTCTTTCTCTCTCACTCTTGCGTTCTCTCTCTTTTTCTTTTCTTTCTCTCTCTTGCTTTCTCTCTCTCTCTCTCTCAGCAAAAAGTTGCGAGAGCGGAACCTGAGCTTCCTTCTTCGTGGCACACCTGACCATGTCTCGCGGCACACTAGTGTGCCACGGCACACTGGTTGAAAAACACTGATCTACATGATATAACACATCCATCTGCAGATGCCAATGATGGTTTATTGTTAGCCCACAGCTTGTTGGTTTCATGCACCCTGCTAAACCATGAACCATGGTTAACAGAACATTGCTGTTTTACTGGAAACATTTTAGTAAATGTTTGAAGTATCGAACTGCAGTTTCAAAGGGAAATCAAACCAAGCTGGAAGGAACTGCTAGCATTTTGGAATATAGACCAGTACTGTAGTGGGTTCCTACCGGAACGGTAAAAGGATGCTATACTGGTAGCAAAAGTTGAGCTGCGTCACAGCCTGTTTTTGCTTCTGCGCATGCTCTGGGAGCTTTTCAGGCTGAAGAGCAGGATCAGAAGAGTGGATTGACTACCTACCTTGGCTGCAAAGTAGGCCAGCACACCAAAGGACAGCAAGAAAGGTAGGATACGCATCTCTGCAATTTTGGCTAAAGAAAAATTAGGAAGAGGAAGATTAGATTAGATTAGATTTATTGGATTTATATGCCGCCCCTCTCCGCAGACTCGGGGCGGCTCACAACAATGGCAAAAAACAGTACATAGTGACAAATGTAATATTTACCAATCTAATTACAGTTTTAGGTTAAAAAATTCATAAAAGCAACCCCAATATATATAAAAAACAAGCACACAATCAATCAAACACCAAAACAACATGGGCAAGGGGGAGATGTTTCAATTCCCCCATGCCTGATGGCAGAGATGGGTTTTAAGGAGTTTACGAAAGGCAAGGAGGGTGGGGGCAATCCTAATCTCAGGGGGGAGCTGGTTCCAGAGGGTCGGGGCCGCCACAGAGAAGGCTCTTCCCCTGGGTCCCGCCAGACGACATTGTTTAGTCGACGGGACCCGAAGAAGGCAAACTCTGTGGGACCTAACCGGTCGCTGGGATTCATGCGGCAGAAGACTGTCCCAAAGATATTCTGGTCTGGTGCCATGAAGGGCTTTATAGGTCATAACCTATAAAGAGTGAGGGCATATTCTGCTAAGATTAAGAGAATGTATCCACAGCCATGAAATTTTTAAAAAATAGTTAACAATGTGTAAATATATTTAGGAAATGATGTATAAAATACAATATGTTAGGAAACTTATTAGAATAGAATAGAACTTTTTATTGGCCAAGTGTGATTGGACACACAAGGAATTGGTCTTGGTGGATATGCTCTCAGTGTGCTTAAAAGAAAAGTTAAGTTTGTCAAGAATCATAAGACACAACACTTAATGATAGCCCAGGTACAAATAAGCCATCAAATTGTATTAGGAACCAGTCAATATAAATTGTAAGGATACAAGCAACAAAGTTATAGTCATACAGTCATTAATGGGAGGAGATGGGTGATGGGAAGTGCAGACTTAGTAAATAGTTTGACAGTGTTGAGGGAATTATTTGTTTAGCAGAGTGACGACGTTCGGAGAAAAAACTGTTCTTGTGTCTAGTTGTTCTGTTTGTAGTCAGTGAAGGGCTACCAAATTTTTTACAACCACACTGTGGGCGTGGCTTATGCAGGACGCCCTCCATTTTCTTTCAACATCTTTCAGTGCAAATTGGGTACTCTGGGGTGGAGCTCCATTTTCACTACCCCATTGTGTGTCCCCCCCAATCCGGGCAACAGCCCACCCCTATGTGTAGTGCTATATCACCTTTTTTGAGGGTAAGACTCCAGGAAGGACGTCTTCGTGATGTCAAAGCTCCGCCCATGGAATTCCCTATTGGGATTCCCCACCTTTGTTTGAGCCTCCCGACTGGCCGACAGCGCCGCGGCTCTTCTGCAAAGGTGACAGCCGGGCGGCGGCGCTTCTCAGCGGCCTCCTGAGCCCGAACCCGAACTTTTGCTGAACTTCTGGGTTTGGCATTTGGGAGAACGCTGAGAAGTGCCCGGCTGTTTCAAAAGGTGACAGCCAGGTGGCAGCGCCCAGCAGAGCACCGTTTTTGCGATTATTATTTTTTTGCTTGTACGCATTAATTGATTTTACATTGTTTCCTATGGGAAACATTGTTTCATCTTACAAACTTTTCGCCTTACGAACCTCCTCCCAGAACCAATTAAGTTCGTAAGACGAGGTATCACTGTACTATGATTGGTTAAGGTCCTGTGATCCTAGAGCTGGAGTAGGCAAAGTTGGCTCTTCTATGACATGTGGACTTCAATTCCCAGAATTCCTGAGCTAGCATGATTGGCTCAGTAATGCTGGGAGTTGAAGTCCACATGTCATAGAAGAGCCAACTTTTCCTATCCCTGTCCTAGAGTATAAATTACAGGCATTTGCCTGCTGTCCTCAGTTCCAGTTTTGAGTCAATAAATGCTGTTGTAGCTATGCTGGTCTGCTACTTGCCTTCTAAAGCCCACTACATGATAAATATGAAAAGGAATACTCACTTGGCAGTAAAGACACGGTCAAAAGCAGATGTACAGCACTTCTGATTTGTCTTGCCTCTGTTGCAGTGGCTTTCTTGTTCAACTTTGCTTGCAAAAAAAGCTGAAAGTTTTTTAAAAAAAAATGCACAATGAATTTTTATTGTAGGTTTTGCTTTTTCTTGATGTAGAATACCAAAGTTACTAAGATACATGAGTATAATTATAATATCAAAAACAGCAATGTGAAACATTTGTATTAAGCACGCGGTTAAAATTATTAGTTTTTCTATTAAAACAGCAATCTGTTAAAATATGTGGAAATATTTCTAGGACAATATAATAATTAGCTAGCAAAATGTCAGTATGAAACAAAAATGTTGCATTGCAAGAGATAATTTTTAAATTTTTTTGAAATAGTATGGTTAGATAAAATAAATCTACCAAACCTATTAAAAGCCTTTCCCCTCATCCCCTCAAAATCTTGCTGTACTGTACTACCTCATTGTGGTAGTGATGAGGTGTTCATTGGAAGAGTATATGCCAAGGGTATATAATCTCAGCAAGACCATCAAAGGGGTGAAGGTCATTCCATCTGCCCAGCTAAAGTAATCAAGCATTATAATGGGTAACACCGATATAGGATTAGATTATAATTTTAGGACAATGGCAAAGGCATAATTTCATACTGTGTAAACCACTCCTGTACTCACATGGATAGAAAATATAAAATGATTGGTAATATAGTGTTGGATAATAGATTTGGGTTGGATAGCACTTTGGAACAAGGAAGAACTGAACTTCATTTAGAAAAAAATGGTGTATGTGGCGGAGCTAGGGTAAAGCCTTTGAGATACCTGGTTGTCCAGGTTACCATGCAGAAAAACAAAATCAAAAGGTTGAAAGGCAGAATTACAATCTGAATGTGGAATATAAGGAGCTTCAATATGGGAACGTTCAAAACAAGGAAAGGTGACATGAACTGACTTGCTCAATTCATTTGTTTCATATGTAAAACGGCACAAAATTCACTTAACAACTGTCTTGGTTAGCAACTGAAATTTTGGGCTCACCTGTGGTAGTAAGTCAAGGACGATTTAAATAAACTAATAGGTCCCATGAAAGGGACTATGGAAATTTGGAAAAAATGGCAGGGGAAAATAAGATTATATAAATCAAAATTGTCATCGATTTATGTAATAAATAGAAAGATAATGAAATAAATTTAAATAGGGGTATAGGAGAGTTGAAGGCAAGAGGGGTAACTAAGATAGAACAGTTATATGAGAAGGATGGGAGGCAAAAGTAGAAATCGTATAGAATGTGTTGTATCCTGAAATGGCTACCTTGTAACTCCTGTAAATAGTTTGTTCCTCTTTCCAGCGCTGTCTGAGCCGAAGCAGGAAGTCGCTCCTGATTGGCTCAGACGCGGCCGGCTCTAGCTTTGGCGGGAACCGCAAATGTATAAAAGAAGCGGTTTCTCCAGGCAGAGTCAGTCGGTACTCGCTGAATTGTCACTTTGCCTTGCTGAGCTGTCACTTGTTCTCTGAGCTGAATAAAAGTACCGATTGCTTGAACCCTGCCTCTGGGTCTACTTCACTGGCGACGAACGGACGGAAGAAACATCGCGTGCAACATGAACAAAGTCCAGATCGGCCAGGCTCCAGAACTCTTCGATCCCGAAAAAACGACCTGGGACGAATACATGGCCACCTTCGAGATCTTCCTCGAGGCGGCGGGAATACAGGACGCCGAAGCCGATCGCAGACGGGCTATTTTCCTTAATTACTGCGGCCCAGAAATCCGTGGCCTTGCCCAGACTCTCACCGAACCGCAGCAAGCAAGAACCGTGGCTTGGGACGTCCTACAGGAAAAGCTAGCGAGCCATTTCAAGCCGACCAAGCCAGCCATGGTCTTTCGGCATCAGTTTTCCATGATGGCTCAAAAGGAAACTGAGTCAATCAATCAGTTTACAACGCGACTTCGAACGGTACTTGCTCAATGCAAGTTTAAAGACCCGGAAGCTCGCCTCACCGACACCCTAGTTTTCGGCATGAAAAGCGCCACTGTGAGAAATAAACTCCTCACCGAAGAAGAGCCGACTCTACAAACCGTGATTAAACTAGCGCAAACCGCAGAAGCCGCCGACGCAGCAGCTAGAGAATTGAAAGAGCACGGAAGGCGAGAACTCATTGCCAAGATTGACGCCGCATCTCCCCGCACCGTAGAACCAGACGACCTCAGCCAACCAGCGCACAGCGGGGACAACTGCCTCCTGGTACAAGACCAGCCGAGACACCACAGAGCTACTCACCCAGCCCCCTGCACGGGCTGCCGGGGAAACCACCAGCGCCATCGATGCCCTTTCCGAGACGCCACATGCCACCGCTGCAACCGTCGAGGCCACATCGCCATCGCATGCAGAGCAACGGCACCAGAAGAGACATTCGCCACACCGCAATACCAGCGACCACAAAACCAGACCCCCCAATCGCGAGAAAAAAGACCGTTCCGCAACTCGGGTCAAAGGAACTACTCAACCGCTAACCGCGACTACTATAGAGGTAACTCTCAATTTTCCGTGAATAACACGGCAACCAAAAAGGGGGCTAAAATTGTTATCTCACTGTTACTAAATAACCAGCCTTGCTCAATGGAGCTGGATACGGGTTCTAGATATACCATCATGCCTTGGGAGAAGTTTAAACTGTATATGCCTAATGTGTCTAAAACTGATCTAAATCAAACCTCTTTAGTGATCAGAGACTTTCAAGGGGGGGTAATCTCGGTCCTGGGAACAGCAAATGTACCTATTGCATTCAAGAATGTTAAATGTACCCTTCCCATGCTTATTGTAACCGGGGCTAAGCATTCTCTTCTGGGTTTAGCGTGGATGGAACCGTTGGGGATCGAAATTTCGGGTGTGTGTAATGTAAACTGTGATATTATGCCTAATTTTGTGAAAGAGTTCCCTGAAGTGTTCAACCCCACCTTGGGATTGTATAGGGGGGCCCCTATATCATTCTCTATTGACCCCAAGGTTCCACCGGTCAGGCTAAAACCTCGCAGGGTTCCCCTCCCGCTTCTCCCCAAACTAGACATGCAGTTGGATAAACTCATTAGCCAAGGTATTTTGGTCCCTGTGGAACAGGGGCCATGGGAAACTCCCATTGTTACACCTCTGAAGCCAGATGGGTCTTTAAGAGTTTGCGCTGATTACAAATCTACCCTGAATAAGGCACTCCAACACCACCCCTACCCCATCCCGGTTGTACAACAACTTCTACACTCCCTGGGGGAGGGGAAAAGGTTCGCAAAGATCGACCTGGCGCAAGCTTACCAGCAACTTCCGGTCGATGAACAAACAGCAAACGCACAAACAATTGTAACGCACAGGGGGGCGTTCAAATGCACGAGGTTACAGTTTGGGGTAAGCATAGCCCCAGGAATATTCCAGAGCATTATGGAACGCCTATTGTCAGGGGTAAATGGGGCCATTCCATACTTTGATGACATCTTAATTGCAGGGGAAAACCAGGAACAAGTAAACAAAAGAATAAGGGAAGTACTTAAGAGATTACAGGACAAAGGTTTAAGAATCAAGCCTGATAAATGTGTCTGGGGAACCAACAGTATAGAATTCCTAGGATATAAAATAGACAAAGAAGGTATCCACCCCACAACAGAGAAGCTGAGAGCAATTAGAGAAGCCCCCGAACCACGAGATAAGAATGAGCTGCAGGCATTTTTAGGCCTCCTTAATTTTTATTCCGTTTTCTTAAAACAGAAGGCAACGGTAGCAGAGCCTCTCCATCGTTTACTCCAGAAGGAAGCCCGCTGGACATGGGGGGAAACTGAACGTGAAGCTTTTTCTCAAATAAAACAATTATTAACTTCTAAAAGTGTAGTAGTCCAATATAGTGCTTCACTTCCCATTAGGCTCACGTGCGACGCTTCGCCGTACGGCATAGGAGGAGTCCTAGCTCATGTTCTACCTAATAAGACAGAGGCCCCAATAGCATTTTTCTCAAGAACCATGACCAGCACAGAGAGGAATTATAGCCAGTTAGACAAGGAGGCTCTAGCTTTAGTGGCAGGGGTAAAGAAATTTCACAATTATATTTTTGGAAGAAGTTTTGAACTAGTCACTGACCACAAGCCTCTACTAGGTCTGCTAGCCCCCAACAAGCCCACTCCACCTTTTATGTCTCCAAGACTAATCAGATGGGCTCTTTTCCTCTCAGGGTACCAGTATGAGCTCACTCACAAGGGGGGGAAGGAAATCAATCACGCAGACGGCCTCAGCAGGTGCCCCATAACAGACTTAGTGGAAGACCCTGTTCCTTCCACAGATGTATTAATGATAGAACTCGAGGATAAGCCACTAACCACGGCCAAAGAGGTAGCTGCACACACGCAGCAAGATCAAATCCTTAAACAAGTGGTGAACTGTGTACTAAAGGGATGGCAAAATGATGTTGTGAAACCTGAATTGTGTGATTTTAAAAACAAAAGACTTGAGTTATCTTATGTAAAGGGTTGCCTGCTGTGGGGAGATAGAGTGATCATCCCCAAAAGCCTGAGGGAAAAGGTACTCAAAATGTTACATGTGGGTCATCCTGGGATTGTCAGGATGAAGAGCCTAGCAAGGGGGCATTTATGGTGGCCAGGGCTGGATGCTGACATTGAAAGTTGGGTTTCAAGGTGTGAACCATGCCAAGAGTCACGGCCTAGTCCCCCCAAAACAACTCCGGCTGAGTGGGAGCAGCCTGCTGGTCCTTGGTCAAGAATCCACATTGACTTTGCTGGCCCAGTGGGGTCCCAGTATTTTCTAATAGTGGTTGATGCTTTCTCCAAATGGGTGGAAATAATAGCAATGAACAACATAACCACAAGTGCCACCATCAAGGTATTGAGTAGACTGTTTGCATCCCATGGTTGCCCAGATATCTTAGTGTCTGACAATGGGCCACAGCTAACAGCCAGGCAATTCGAATTGTTCCTAGATGGCCTGGGGGTCAGGCATGCCCTCATCTCGCCTTATTCGCCCTGGGCTAATGGATTGGCAGAACGTTACGTTCGTGTGGCAAAGGAGGCATTGCGCAGGTCAGGCCCTGGGGATGTACAACAAAACTTGGACCAATTCTTACTCACCCAACACATTACCCCTAACTCGCACACACATGTAAGCCCTGCAGAGTTACTGATGGGGAGGAAATTGAGGTCACCACTAGACAGGTTGAACCCAAGGTTCTGTGTTAATAATAACCAAATGTGTGTAAAACCTGGAAGAGAAATGTATTTGGGACAAGATGTATATGTAAAAAATTTTGATGGAAATGTAAACTGGATGAAAGGAATTGTTGTTAAGCAAAATGCACCAAAGACTTATATTGTAAAATTAGAGGATGGTCGTTTGTGGAAACGACACATAGACCACATTCGGAAGCGAACAGAAAATCAATTGACACAAACCGCTGACATGGACTCTCCCCCTTCAACAGACTTTAGCACATTGCCCGAGTTAAGAAATATGCAAAGAGACTTATCGGGCCAGGGGGAACCATCCAGCGACGCCGAGCCATCCTCGTCCTCCGAAGCCTTCGTTGGGCCTGCCGGACAAAGTCCACCGCGCCGGGAGAACAGCGGCGAACCATCCTCCACAGTCGGTGTCGAAGGAGAAATTGAACTGCGCAGGTCAGCGCGAGCTCCTCAGAGGCCCCACCGATTGGACGACTTTGTCACATGGCTTTCGTGATGGATGTGTCCAACTATGAGGGGAGGGGTGTTGTATCCTGAAATGGCTACCTTGTAACTCCTGTAAATAGTTTGTTCCTCTTTCCAGCGCTGTCTGAGCCGAAGCAGGAAGTCGCTCCTGATTGGCTCAGACGCGGCCGGCTCTAGCTTTGGCGGGAACCGCAAATGTATAAAAGAAGCGGTTTCTCCAGGCAGAGTCAGTCGGTACTCGCTGAATTGTCACTTTGCCTTGCTGAGCTGTCACTTGTTCTCTGAGCTGAATAAAAGTACCGATTGCTTGAACCCTGCCTCTGGGTCTACTTCAGAATGGTGGTTGGGTAAGGGAAGAAGGCTACAAATAAATGCAAAATGTAAATATCTGAATGAAAGGGAGAATAAAGAAGCACTATTTAGGGAGGAGATAGAGTTAGAGAAAATAATAAGAGAAAAAACTGAGGGTACGAAGGCGCAAGCAAGCAATATATATAAGATGTTAGTGAAGTCAGACGGGGATGTGATCCAAGGATTGACTAAATGGTGGCAAAATGAGATACAAGTAGAGGTGCAAGAGATGGAAAATACAGTAGAGAATATAAGGAAAATCAAGAATACAAGAGTTAGGGAAATGAGAAGGAAAATATTACATAAATGGTATTACACACCCGTTCAACCTGCACACTTTCAGCAGAACGTTAAAGGTATCTGTTGGCATGGGTGCCAAGATAAAGGAGTGTTTATGCATATGCTCTGGGAATGCCCAGTGGTGCAGAACTTTTGGCAAAAAGTGCAAGAGGATATTAATAGCATATTAAATATAAGATGGACGATTACTAAGGAAATGGCAGTATTAGTTAAAAGTAGGGAGATGGGAGAATACAGAGAAATAAAACAAGCAGCGATAGAAAGCGCTCAGGCGGTAATAGTCTTGGGGTGGAAAGACGCCACAAAATGGACAATGCAAAATTGGTATAGGTATATGGTGGACCACATTCAATTCGAGATTATGGATAAAAGGATGAATTCGATTAATGAAACTGATTTGCAACAGCTGATGGGGCGATGGGACAAGATAAGACGATATATGGCGAGTAGGATCCGAGACCAAGCTATAAGAAACAAGTTGGAATCACTCTATAATATGTAAAGAAATATTTCACTCTTGGGTTTAAATGATTTATACAAGAAGTACCCCCAACTGGTGGTGGGGTATGATTGATTGTCTGGTGGTGGGATCACTGAGCACATGTTATATGTCATATGTTGTGTGTGTGTTTTATATTATAAAAATCAATAAAAATATAAATTTTAAAAAACACACCTTTTAGTGCAAATTGGGTGCTCTTGGGTGGAGCTCCATTTTCGCTACCCCGCTGTGTTCCACCTTGTCTGGGCAGTAGCCCACCCCTGGGCATGCGCATCTCAATTTCCGCCACCAGAACCCATATTGGCTGCAACCCATTACTGCTGCAGGGGCAGATTCCCGATTCTGCCGCTACTGGTAAGCTGCGTACACAGCTGTACTTCTGCTGCAGGCACATGCACATGTCCCAGCAAAATTTTGCTTCTGTGTTTGCACAAGAAGCAAAATCCCGCAAGGGGACACACGTGCGCGAGAGACTTGGGCATGCCCAGAAGCAAAATCTTGCTGGGATGCATGGCGTACACCCAACAGAAGCAAAGCTGCGGGGGCAGCTCAATTTTCACTACTGGTACACCGTCCTTAGCCACACTAAATCAACCACTAGCTTGTCCATATGTATGAATTGATATGAATGAGTAGTATATGTGTTGCTGAGCTGTTTTTTAAGTTCTAATTAGGATTTTAGAAATTGCTTGTTTTTTCTTCCCTTGACTTCTTTTTATTGTTTATTATTGCAATTTTATATTGTTGTGAGCTGCCCTGAGTCCTTCGGGATTGGGAAGCATAGAAGTCAAAATGAATGAATGAATGAATGAATGAATGAATGAATGAATGAATGAAACATAGAAACATAGAAGATTGATGGCAGAAAAAGACCTCATGGTCCATCTAGTCTGCCCTTATACTATAATAATAATAATAATAATAATAATAATAATAATAATAATAATAATAATAATAATAATAATTTATTAGATTTGTATGCCGCCCCTCTCCAAGGATTTCCTGTATTTTATCGTTTATCTTAGGATGGATATATGTTTATCCCAGGCATGTTTAAATTCAGTTACTGTGGATTTACCAACCACGTCTGCTGGAAGTTTGTTCCAAGCATCTACTACTACTCTTTTCAGTAAAATAATATTTTCTCACGTTACTTCTAATCTTTCCCCCAACTAACCTCAGATTGTGCCCCCTTGTTCTAGTGTTCACTTTCCTATTAAAAACACTTCCCTCCTGAACCTTATTTAACCCTTTAACATATTTAAATGTTTCGATCATGTCCCCCCTTTCCCTTCTTGAATGAATGAATGAATGAATGAATAAAATGTAAGCCACTCCGAGTCTCCAGAGAGGACGGCATATAATTAATAATAATAATAATAATAATAATAATAATAATAATAATAATAATAATAATAATTGAATGAATGAATGAATGAATAAATAAATAAATAAATAAATAAATAAATAAATAACAGTAGCAATTTGATATTGACTACCCGTATGGAGAAGTTTTCAGGGTGACATTTCTGCAGATAGGGAAGTTTGAAAACAGCCATTGTCAAGCTGCTAGCTCACAATTATATATCCATCTGCATGCAAAGAACAATGCGGAACAGGAAAAGGAAGGAAGAGAAATACTAATTTGCTCTATTGAGAAAAAGCCATGATTACCAAGGAATTTTGTCACTTCCCCTTAACTGAGGCAAGACAATGCCCCAGGGGCCACTTTCTTCATGTCCACATCGAATGGTCTTTGTGTCGTCCCCAGCACAAAGAGCTGAGACAGCTTAACTTAGTTGTGCTCCCGTTAAAGTAACATTTTCTCTTTTCTCTTTCCATGTTTAGCCTGCTTTACTGATGATACGGTTGCTGGTGCAGCCATGGAATTGAACCTATCCAGCTCAGCATACACCTGTTCCCTTCCAATAGCCGGAATCTGCCTTTCCAGGGCTATTTTAGCTGGGGTTACAGGATAGGTTGCACCCTTGGCTTTTTCAGAAGCTCCTGCCCTCATAATGCCTCCCTGGTATTATCAGTCTATGTTCTGCCGGCGTGTTTCAACCGCCCGTAATTACAGGGTAATTAGTTCAGAAAGACACACACCACACGATAAAAGGAAAACCCAAAAGTTTTTATAAACAGAAAAACAGAAACAGCTCCGTTTTTAAATGTCAAAGGGATTTTCTGGTACACACAAGGCACAGGTTAAATGCAATCCAATTGCTCACCCAATAACTGGGAAATTGAGTCCAATTCTAAAGTCCAGAGAGTCCACACACAATCCTGAACAGCACAAAAACCACGATCTTGACGAAACAATGAATCAGATAAACTGCCATGAGGCTAAAACACCAGGCTGCACTTTTATCTGTAGCACTAATTACAGCAGCCCCACCCAACCACAGGTGGCCTCATTTTCTCTTGTAATAATCCTTCAGTTGTTCTCTACTGTGCATCGCTTTATGCATGCGTGGATGTGTCATTAATTCTTGTTCAGAATCCAGGGATGATACAGATGATTGATCTCCTCTTGGGCTGTCTGCCAAACTCCCCTCTTCCCTGTCACTCACGCTTCCTTGGTCAGAGGAGGCTTCGTCGGCAGATTCCATCGGGAGCAAAACAGGCCTGCGGCATGTGGATGTTTCCCCCACATCCACCTGTACATTCCTTGGGGCAGGAGCTGGGCCAGAGCTAACCACAACAAGTAGGTAGATTTCCCCCCCACATTTTCCTCGCTCAAAACTAAGGTCTTATACTCTGGTGGGTCTTATACTCTGAAAACTACAGTATGTTCTTATTTCTGCCATCATTAAGTGCTTTTCTACTGACAACATTGAGTTTGGAATGATGGTTCTTTAATTTTTTTGTTTCCTAACTGATTGATTATGCACCATTAAATCATTTTAATGCACCATTAGCCCCCCCTGAGTCTGCGGAGAAGAGCAGCATAGAAATCTGACCAAATAAATAATTTTTTAAAAAATTCCTAGCAATCACATTTTCTCTCTGACAATCTATTGCTCACCTAGTCTTTCAGAACTGCACTAATGCAGCCATCATAAGAGCATAAGGACATAAGAAGAGCCATGCTGAATCAAGCCAAAGCCCATCGAGTCCAGCATTCTGTGTCACACAGTGACCAACCAATTGTACATGGGGATCTTGAGCAGAAAGAGAAGGTAAAACCCTCCCTTGACCCCCAACAAATGGTTCTCAAGGGAATCCTGCCTGCCTCAACCAACAAAGAGGTGGCACATGGACATCCATTTCAATAACCACCGATACACTTGGCATCCATGAATCTGTCTAATCCTGCCTTGAAGCTATCCAGCCTGACAGTTGTCACAACCTCTTCTGGAAGTGAATTCCATAAACCAACGACTCTCTGGGTGAAGAAATATTTCCCTTTATTTGTCCTTGCTTTCTTACCTATGAGCTTTAGGGAGTGCCCCCTTGTCCTAGTATTGTGTGATAGAGAAAATAATTTTTCTCTATCCACCTTTTCTATCCCATGCATGATTTTATACACTTCGATCAAGTCACCCCTTAAACGCCCTCTTTCAAGGGTGAAGAGACCAAGACGTTGCAACTTGGTTTCATAAGGGAGGTGTTTATCATCACTGTGTCCATCCATTTTGCTTCTGGTTTTCTTCTTTCTCTTTCTTTCCACCTTTCTCAGCCTTACAGTCTTTTCCCAAAGATCTGGATCTTCAAGGCATCCATCAAAGATGAATGATAAAACGATCACTGTGGACGATATCAAAGCCCCAGTGTGTGGGAGGAGGGTGTTGTAATGTTCAACACTGCTCCGATTTTGACCTACTGAGACGCCATTTGTCATTACTATTCCTATTACGTTTTGATGAATCACAATGACTTTTACTAAATAGGTGTTTCTCAGATACTTCCAGAACATTGCTGGTCAGGAGGTCAAAATAGGACTACTCTTTCTTGCACTTTTCTTGCACTCTTGATTTTTCTTCGGTCTCTTCCTTTTTTTTTTTTTTTTTGGTGACTTAATATTAGTTTGTGTTAGTTTTTAACATCTTATTTTGCTTCATTCCAGTTTCTAGTCTGCATGTGTGACCTATAATCCAGGCTATGTTTAACTGGTTATTTAAATTGGGGTTTTTAAGATTATTTTTAATATTAGATTTGTTTACATTGTCTTTTTATATTGTTGTTAGCCGCCCCGAGTCTTCGGAGAGGGGCGGCATACAAATCTAATAAATACAAATACAAATGTTTGAACATAGGCTTCTGTTCTGTCCGAGCGATGAGCCCCCCAAGGAATAGGTTTACACACAGAGATTTTGACAAGATTTAAGCATGTATTTGCCAGTTCTCTGAAGTTCTCAAAATTTCTGCTACCGGTTCTCTAGAACCGGTCAGAACCTGCTGGATTTCAGCCCTGCTTTTAAGGCCCGGTGGAAGCACTTTAATGCAATTATCTAAAAGGCCAATCTTCTTTTTAAATTTTTTTTAAAAATTCCCACTAAGCAACCAGCGTCCATCTACACAGTTGCATCACAACTTCCTGAAAAGAAACCTCAGCTTTGTTTCCAAATTTTGTACTTCCTTTGTCTGTGCTTTGCGCTTGATATCTCTGCATCCCGTTCAGATTGATTCACAAAACCAGAGCAGTGGGTAGAATTATGTGTCAATCTCATTTTGCATTGACATGCCTTTAAGGTAACAGAAAATTCAGCTAATCTTGCCTGCAGATTGTACTTCTGAGCTCTTATGGACTTCATTTGCACATATCTCTGGAGCCTGGATTTCAATTTTTTAAAAATTAAAAGCAGTTTTGGGGAACATTTCAGAGGAGAGGCACTATCATGATGGAACTTAATTCTATTAATTAATTAATTAATTTGTTTATTTGTCAGTCATGTTCAATGTCGAGAAGAGTAAAGTCCTTCACCTAGGTTAAAAAAAAGCACTAGATGCGCATATAGTCTGGGAGGAACTCTACTTAGCAGTAGTGACTATGAAAGGGATCTTGGAGTCTTGGTGGATAATCAACTAAATATGAGTCAGCAATGTGCAGCAGCGGCTAAAAAGGCCAACACAATCCTACAACAGGGGGATACACTCCAAGACCAGAGAGGTATTAATACCACTCTATAACGCCCTGGTCAGACCACATCTGGAGTACTGCATTCAGTTCTGGTCACCACACTTCAAAAGAGACATAGAAATTCCAGAGAAGGTACAGAAAAGAGCAATCAAAATTATTAGGGGACTAGAAACCAAGACTTATGAAGAGAGATTGCTGGAACTGGGCATGGATAGCCTAGAGAAAAGGAGGGCCAGGTGGGGACATAATAGCAGTCTACAGGTACTTGAGGGGTTGCCACAGAGAGGAGGGGCTCTAGGGCACCAGAGGGCCAGATGAGGAACAATGGTTGGAAGCTGATCTAGGAGAGATTCAACCTAGAAATAAGGAAGAACTTCCTGACGGTCAGAGAGATCAACCAGTGGAACGGCCTGCCAGTGGAGCTTGTGAACTCCCCAACTTTAGACATTTTCAAGAGGAGATTGGACTGTCACTTGGCTGGGATGCGGTAGGATTTCCTGCTTAAGCAGGGGGTTGGACTTGATGACCTGCAAGGTCCTTTTCAATTCTAATAAATAAATAAATAAATGTACAAGATAGCAGGTCTAGGCATAAACATAAACATAAGCAAAGTAAGTACAGATAAATGAGGACAACAGGACAGTAAGACAAGGACGGTAGGCACAATGATGCGTTTATGCACAGACCTCTTAGGAATGGGGAGAGGTAGATAGTAGGTACTCTAAGGTTAAAGTTTTTGGGGTTTGAGGAAGAAACGACAGAGCCGGGTTGTGAATTCCAGGCATTGTTCACTCTGTTGCTGAAGTTGTATTTTCTGCAGTTGAGTTTGTAGTGAAACACACGTGTTTCGGCATGGAAGCAAAAAACCACACGGAAACAAAGACACACCTGCATCTTCGTGTACGATTCTGCTACCTGCATAGCTGCAGTAGCAGAATTGTGCTGGACTCTGCTAGAGCCATGGGGGCAGGCACACGCCACTGTTCCACCTTAGCAGCCCACCTCTGGGCAGCGCCCATAGGACTGCCACCGGAGCAGTCACACACAAATTGCACAATCTGGCAGCCGCTACCGGTGCACAATCCCCTACCTCACTGGTAGCAAACCACTACTATTCCTGTACACAGTAATGGACAGCCAAAATGTTTACTGCCACATTGTGGATGTGGCTTACTTTGTGGGTGTGGCTTAATGGTCATGTGACCAGATGGGAGTGGCTTGAACGATCATCATCGTTCAAGTGAACTGTGAAATCTTCGACTTACAACTTTACCAGTGTCGCACGCTGGGGTGACAATTTGCTTCGTGTTTCCCACACTCTCCTTCCTGGGTCGCCTCCCCCCCGCCTCAGGCTGGGTAGCTAGGTGAACGGGTGCTGCCAGAAGCATAATTGCTGCCAGCGCCGGTTCCACCCACACCTTCTGCTTTCACCTCAGGCAGGAGGTGGCCGCGTGAGGCTGGAGGGGAGCCGGGCAGGAGAGAGGGAAGCTCGTCCGAGGCCAGGAAGGAGGAAAGAAGAAAAAAGCAAGGAGCGCTGACGCAGCAGCAGCAGCAGGGAAAAAGCGGAGAGTCGAGCCGAGACCTGTAATCCAGGAAGTGACAGCTGGAGCTGCGCACGCATCTTCATTTCCACCGGTGGAACTGCGTTCCACCCCGTCCTGCCTGCTGCCCACCCCTGCCTGTACACATAAATACATATATATTGTTTCAATACATCTGTAGTGGGGTTCTTTCTACCCCTTTTTTTTGGTGTTCAGCTTTTCATCTGCAATTTTCACTACCATTTGGGTTGAATATGAAGCTTGCATGAACATCTGTGTACTGAAACTAAAGTCTTAAAAAGAGAGCATTATTAAGGCCATTATCTTACTTAGCTAGTGTGTACAAATGTTTAATATTTCAGTATGGTTGGATGATTTTAAAAAATGCTGTAAATGATTAGTGAGGAAGTAGCCTAATCCTTCCTCTTCTCATTGCCTTTACCTTCCCCATAAATTTTTATCATCTCACCCAGCCTAGCAGAGAACAAGGAATGGAATGGAAGCTTTGCAA
Organism: Erythrolamprus reginae; assembly: GCF_031021105.1. Lineage (NCBI taxonomy): Eukaryota > Metazoa > Chordata > Lepidosauria > Squamata > Dipsadidae > Erythrolamprus > Erythrolamprus reginae. Next base: position 26,945,090 of record NC_091953.1, on the reverse strand, counting down.
CTGAGCGGTAGATTCTATGTTTTGCATGCGAAAATTCTAGATTAAATTCCTGGCATTTCCACTTTAAACACCTATAGAACCTTTCCCATCATTGTAGAGTTTATCCGTTACTTAACTCTATGAATCAACAAAGCAGGCGGTTGTTATAGTTACACCTGTCATTAGAAACAAATATTTTCTAATGACAGCAAAAAAAAAAGTCACTCAAAATAAGCAGCAAGCTTCAAGAAATGTATTAAAAACGATTATAACTCACTTACAAGAAACTAAAATAGCTGTAAAGAGAGAACACATATAGGGGTTGTTGTTAGTTTTAACAATAACAAAGGGATGGGCTTATTGAAAGAAAATAATGGATCATTAAAAAGGAAGGGAATTTAACAGAAGGAAGGAAGGAAAGAAAGAAGGAAAGAAGGAAGGAAGGAAAGAAGGAAAGAAGGAAGGAAGGAAAGAAGGAAAGAAGGAAAGAAGGAAAGAAGGAAAGAAGGAAAGAAGGAAGGAAGGAGGGAAGGAAGGAAAGAAGGAAAGAAGGAAAGAAGGAAGGAAAGAAGGAAAGAAGGAAAGAAGGAAGGAAGGACCAGAACTGTTGCCATCAAGAAACCCCTCTGATACTAATATTTGAGAGATGAAGGATTAAGGCCAAGTCAATGTTTCAATTCATGCAACTATAGTCCTGGATAATAAATTTCTAGTGCAGTTTGTAATTTGCCACATCCAACTTTTTCTCTTTCAATTTTTGTCAAGTTAATTTTCGTTGAACGTGCATACTATTAATCCATAATAAATACTTAAAAGCCTAATATTAAAACTGCTGTTTTTTGACCCCGGAAACCCCCAACATTGAAGAAAAAGAAAAGCAAATAGCTGGAAATTTTCAAATGATATCAACAGGCATGAAGGCATTCAAAAAGAAGTCCATGAAAACACACCAATCCATCCACCCAACGCAAACTACCCGTATATCTTTCTTGCTTGGGTTTGTACACTAATATTTTGTGTACAAATCTTTAGTCTTACCATTTTGGATGACACTTAGGAGGGTGATTATCACCAGAAGAACGATGTATCCAACCATGTCTTGGTCCATGTTGACAGCTTGTCCTGTGGAGGTTTTCTGTGTCCTTCTCTTTGGCAATTCAGCTCCACCAACCACGAAGAGGAAGTTACTGTCTCCCTTGTTTTGCAAAATGGAAATTTTTTTTAATGACTTCACAGTCTGCAATTTGATAGTGTGTGAGATAAAAATGTAAAGTTGGTTGATTTTGTATAAAGAAAGGAACCAGAGTATAGCCATATTTAACCAAGTCATTTAACCAAGCCATTATTTTTTCTTTTCTCCCAGTGTGTAATATATTTAGTTCAACTGATTTATTTATTTATTTATTTATTTATTTATTTATTTATTTATTTATTTATTTATTTATTTATTTATTTATTTATTTATTTATTTATTTATTTATTTATTTATTTATTTATTTATTTATTTTGTCCAATACAAATTAAAAGTTAAAGAGAATAAAAACATGTAGTAGTAAAAATCAGGGAAGGGATAGAAGAAGAGATATGAGAATAGAATGCATCAATGAAGAGTAGAGGAAGGATATATGGATGGGAGAAAAGATATATAAAATATAGGAGAGACAATTGGACAGGGGACGGAAGGCACACTAGTGCACTTATGCTCGCCCCTTACTGACCTCTAAGGAATCTGGAGAGGTCAACCATGGAAAGTCTAAGAGAAAAATGTTGAGGGTTGGGGGTTGACACCACGGAGTCTGGTAATGAGTTCCACGCTTCAACAACTCGATTGCTAGTCATATTTTTTACAGTCAAGTTTGGAGCGGTTGATATTAAGTTTGAACATGTTGCGTGCTCTTGTGTTATTGTGGTTGAAGCTAAAGTAGTCGTTGACAGGCAGGATGTTGTAGCATCTTGTGGGCAATACTTAGATCATGTTTAAGGCGTCGTAGTTCTAAGCTTTCTAGACCCAGGATTGTAAGTCTAGTTTCGTAGGGTATTCTGTTTCAAGTGGTGGAGTGAAGGGCTCTTCTGGTGAAGTATCGTTGGACATTTTCTAGGGTGTTGATGTCCGAAATTTGGTGTGGGTTCCAGACAGGTGAGCTGTATTTGAGGATGGGTCTGGCGAAAGTTTTGTAAACTCTGGTGAGTAGTGGGTGATTGCCGGAGCAGAAGCTACATAGGATCAGGTTGACAATTTTAGAAACCTTTTTGGTGATATTGTTGCAGTGGGCTTTGGCACTTAGGTCATTTGATATTAGTATTCCAAGGTCTTTTACTGAGTGGGGGTTGTTTGTGAGATTTTGTTTATTTAGTTTGTATACGAGGTTCAGATTCTTTTTGCCGATGTGGAGAACAGAGCATTTGCTAGATGATATTTGAAGTTGCCAAGTGTTAGACCAATCTGAGATGAAGTCAATGTCTTTTATGAATACAATCAACCTCTGGGGCCAGCCAGAGGTTGTATTTGCTGGTTCTCTTCAACTACTCAAAATCTCCACTACTGGTTCTCCAGAACCTGTCAGAACCTACTGGATTTCTCCCCTGAGTAGAATCCCATTTCTAGTGCAAGTTAGAGCATTGGCTATGTTAATTTTTCAAAGCAGCAAATCATAGATAGGCATCTGGGACCTTAAATAATTATTGAACATAACCTATGAGGATGTGATTAGTAATGTTGTGCTCCCAATTCAGAATTCATGCATACTGTGTTCACTTAATATTTTTAAACATCAGGGTAATTCTATTTGAAAACTCTGTACAATTTTGAGAATATATCTGGATTTCTGAAATTCCTTGCTTTCAAGTGCATTTGAAAGTTGGACATTATTTCTGGTTCAATTGCAACCTTCACTTGACATGATGTATTTCTTTAGAAACTCTGGTTAGTCCATTGACGGAAGGACTTCCCACACTGTTTTTTGGAACTCAAATTTAGCAAGCTTTGTTGAAGAAAGAGGGTTGAACACGTTTCAGTTTTCCCTCATAAACCTCTGTAGATTTAGATTAGATTAGATTTATTGGATTTATATGCCGCCCCTCTCCGTAGACTCGGGGCGGCTCACAACAATGGTAAACAATACATAGTAACAAATCTAATATTTAGCAATCTAAATTACAGTTTTAAGTTAAAAAATCCAAAAGAAACCCCAATATATAAAAAACAAGCACACAGTCGAATCATACACAGGAACTACATGGGCAAGGGGGAGATGTTTCAATACCTCCATGCCTGATGGCAGAGGTGGGTTTTAAGGAGTTTCCGAAAGGCAAGGAGGGTGGGGGCAATCCTAATCTCCGGGGGGGAGCTGGTTTCAGAGGGTCAGAGCCACCACAGAGAAGGCTGTTCCCCTGGGTCCCGCCAGACGACATTGTTTAGTCGACAGGACCCGGAGAAGGCCAACTCTGTGGGACCTAACCGGTCGCTGGGATTCGTGCGGCAGAAGATGGTCCCGGAGATATTCTGGCCCGATGCCATGAAGGGCTTTAGAGGTCATAACCAACACTTTG
>NC_091953.1:26131562-26229062 GCF_031021105.1 Erythrolamprus reginae | reverse complement strand
CTGTAATATGTCCTCAATTGGTCTTTTCTACGCATAACTCTGCGCCTGCGTGGGTCCAAGACTTCCGCATCCGAATCGACCGAAGATAATGGAGATTGACTTCCTGGGCTGTGTGCCAAGTCCCCCTCTTCCAAGTCACTCCCACCTTCTTCTTCGTCCGAGGAAACTGAACTACCTGACTCTGTCGGCAATAAAACAGGCCTATGACATGTTGAAGTTTCCCCTGCATCCACCTCCACATTCCCTGGGGCAGGAGCTGGGCCAGAGCCAACTACAACAGATTTCTAGAAAGGAAAAATGCCAAAATTCACTATTGCCTCTACCTATTCAACTTCACAAAACATAGCAGGGTCTGCTCTTCAAGCTTAATATACAGAGAAATATTGCTTTAAAAAGAATGGTTTTACTGTCCTTGACAGTCAATTTCTACTTTTACATGTTGGTTTTAAAACTAGAAAAGATAGTTGATACCTCTGGGTACCTTTCTTTCTGTGATATTTATAGTCTTCAAACACAAACAAGCATTGTGTTTTCCTTCCTACCTCCTCACCTCTTTCTTACTCAAGCCAACCATATTCAGTTCTTTCATCTTTCGGTATACTAGAAATTAGGGTATGATAAATCCTTCCAATTTCTTAATCAATTCTGAAGTTCTTCTTTGAATTATTTCCAAGTTGCTGGCATTTTACTAGTAATGAGGAGCCCAGGGAATGGAGTGAGAGTGACAGATCTATTACGCTACTTTCTTTGAGCCAGTTAGAAAACAGATGCAAGGTGCGAAGTCCTTAGGCAGGATACAGCATCCGTCTGACTGTCCTCAGAATACACAGAGAGTGAAAAATAACATTAATCAAAGTCGTCTCCTAAAAAATTCATAAGCTTAGAGGCAAATCATAATTGAGCCTAAATCCAGTTATGGCTACTGAAGAAGGACACTGCTCAAGGTTATGGTCTGTTACAGGGGAATCAGGAAAAAATACCATTTAAATAATATTTCTTTTAAAGAGAAATATTTTTATTAATTATTAACATTAAAAAAGCAAATACAAAACAACAAAAAGAATTCACAAGAAAAACATAAAAAGAAACTAAAAACAAAAACATAATCTATACGAACGTAAAACTAACTTAAACACTCAACGATTTATAAGTTTGCCAACCTATTTTTAATAAGTAGATCAGGTTGGGTTGAAGTTTGAAAGTTTTTTTAGTTGGAAATTGGTTGTGCTTCTCCATGGAAACATAAGGAGGTAAATGCAAGATTTCTTTTAGGTCAGTGGTTCTCAACCTTTCTAATGCCGCGACCCCTTAATACAGTTCCTTATGTTGTGGTGACCCCCAACCATAAGTCTAATGCCAATTGTCCCAACAGAGCTTTAAGCTGATTGGCAGAAAGGTCCGAGGGACACACCCACTGTAAATGCCTGATTGGTCGGATTGTAAAAATATGTTCTAAGGCGCCAGAATAGAAACTTTAGTTCTTAACACCATGTGAAATTTGTTTTTTCCCTATGGTCTTAGGCGACCCCTGTGAAATGGTAATTTGACCCCCAAAGGGGTCCTGACCCCCAGGTTGGGAGCCACTGTTTTAGGTGATTATTGTCCCTTCATTTTTAAGGTTGGACTTCAAAACTTCCCTCCACTGTTCCAATCCTCCCCTCACCCAAATATTCTCTCTCTGCATAGCTAAGTTTCTATTATTTTAATGGAAGAGAGGGATTTCACTAGCGTTGTCAAAGAAAAGCTAGCTACAGAGTATATCTCAATTTTATGGGACAGCTTGGAAAGTTTCCATTTCCCTCCTTGCTTTTAAAAATATTTTAAACCAAAAGGGTCTGTAGTTTGAAATTACATTGCTTTTGTAACATCCCAAGAATTGTAATTGTTGGAACTCGGGGAAAATCTTTTGCCAGTTCTTGCAATACGTTTCCTGAAAAGTCAAGAGAGAATTGAAGTGCCATCCAATGTGGTATGACAAAGAGTCGATCACTCCTAGTTATTCCATAGATTTAGGGGTAGTGATTTCTGACAGTCTCAAAATGGGTGAGCAGTGTGGTCGGGCAGTAGGAAAAGCAAGTAGGATGCTTGGCTGCATAGCTAGAAGTATAACAAGCAGGAAGGGGGAGATTATGATCCCGCTATATAGAGCGCTGGTGAGACCACATTTGGAATACTGTGTTCAGTTCTGGAGACCTCACCTACAAAAAGATATTGACAAAATTGAACGGGTCCAAAGACGGGCTACAAGAATGGTGGAAGGTCTTAAGCATAAAATGTATCAGGAAAGACTTCATGAACTCCATCTGTATAGTCTGGAGGACAGAAGGAAAAGGGGGGGTCGAAACATTTAAATATGTCAAAGGGTTAAATAAGGTCCAGGAGGGAAGTGTTTTTAATAGGAAAGTGAACACGATCACAAGGGGGCACAATCTGAAGTTAGTTGGGGAAAAGATCAAAAGCAACATGAGAAAATATTATTTCACTGAAAGAGTAGTAGATCCTTGGAACAAACTTCCAGCAGATGTGGTTGGTAAATCCACAGTAACTGAATTTAAACATGCCTGGGATAAGCATATATCCATTGTAAGATAAAATACAGGAAATAGTATAAGGGCAGACTAGATGGACAATGAAGTCTTTTTCTGCCGTCAATCTTCTACGTTTCTATGTTTCCAGAAGGCTTTGAGGCGGCCTTATTCACTCATGGAAAGGTTCAAATAAGTACGTTTCAAAAGCAAATAAAAACCAAATACATTTGGCAACTCCAGAAAAAAAAAAAGACAACTTCCTGCAAAATGTTGTGCCTTTTGGTACTGTTCCCAAGAAAGATCATGGATTGGTCTTTGAAGCTGTCAGGATCTGAATTCAGCTGATGATTGATTACAAAACACTGCTGGAACACACACAATCTGTTAATAATTTCCTGTTGAATGTCTCTTAGCTTTTAAAAAGTCTAACATTCAAAACACAACTACGCTACAAAAAGACCTAGACTCAGTTTCTGACTGGTCCAACACAGGGCAACTCCAAATCTCAACCAGCAAATGCTCTGTCCTACACATCGGCAAAAAGAATCAGAACTTCAAATACAAACTTAATAAACAAATTATCACAGATAATCCCCACTCAGTCAAGGACTTCGGGATACTAATAACTAAAGATCTAAGTGCCAAAGCCAACTGCAACAACATGACTAAGAAGGCCTCAAGAGTTGTTAATCTAATCCTACGTAGCTTCTGCTTTGGAAATCTCACACTACTTACCAGAGCTTACAAAACTTTCACCAGACCCATCCTCGAATACAGCTCATCTGTTTGGAACCCATATTGCATCTCAGACATTAACACCCTTGAAAATGTTCAAAGATACTTCACAAGAAGAGCCCTTCATTCCTCCACTCGAAACAGAATACACTACGAAACTAGACTTACAATCCTGGGTCTTGAAAACTTAGAACTACGATGCCTTAAACATGATCTAAGTATTGCCCACAAGATCATATGTTGCAATGTCCTGCCTGTCAAAGACTACTTCAGTTTCAACCACAACAACACAAGAGCACACAGCAGATTCAAGCTTAACATTAACCGCTCCAAACTTGACTGTACAAAATATGACTTTAGTAATCGGGTTGTTGAAGTGTGGAACTCATTAACGGACTCCGTAGTATCATCCCCTAACCCCCAACATTTTACCCTTAGACTATCCACAGTTGACCTCTCTAGATTCCTAAGAGGTCAGTAAGGGGCGTACATAAGTGCACTAGAGTGCCTTCCATCCCCTGTCCTATAGTCGCTCCTATATCTCATATTTCTTCTCTACTATATCCTCTATAACAGAGGTCTTCAAACTTGGCAATTTTAAGACTGGTGGACTTCAACTCCCAGAATTCTCCAGCCAGCTGTGTGGGCTGGAGAATTCTGGGATTTGAAGTCTACAAATCTTAAAGTTGCCAAGTTTGGGGACCTCTGCTCTATAATCTTCATTGTGTATTATTGTGTATTGGACAAAATAAATAAATAAATAAAATAAAATAATATAAAATCAATCAAAACATGACATTATTTAGTTTAACCCTTCAATCTATGTTCTGTCTGGTTCTCCTAAAAACAATTTGTAACAACTGAAGAATGCAATCATATTTTCCATTCTATTTTCCTGGGATAAAGGTATCCAGTTCCTTTAATCTTTCTTTAGAGGAATTGATTTCCAGTCTTTTGGTCATTTTTGCTACTTTTCCTTGAACCTGTCCCAATTAGTCTGAAATCTTCTGTCAGAACTGGAGACATACTTGAAGTGAGATCTGACAAGTGTAGCATAGCCTTAGAAGTGATTCTCTGAAGGAGTCTAACTCAGAAAGTGCAATGCTTGGTAAGTGTGACCTGAAAGTTATTATCTGAAGAAACAAGTGGTGCCATTTTTCACCCAAGATAAAACAGTGGAGAATTATCAAAATCACCTTTCTGGAGATCTAAGAGGAATTTGTAGAATCAGAACGGCTTGTTGTGGAAAGCAGTTGTTGACCTTAATCATCCAGTTTTCACTTCAAAATAGAGGATATCAAAAATGTTCTGTGGATTTGATTAATAAATAACAGTAATGAAGAAATATTTCCCTTGATTTGTCCTCACTTTCTTACCTATGAGCTTTAGGGAGTGCCCCCTTGTCGTAGTATTGTGTGATAGAGAAAAGAATTTTTCTCTAACCACCTTTTCTATCCCTTGCATGATTTTATACACTTCGATCAAGTCACCCCTTAAACACCATCTTTCAAGGCTGAAGAGACCAAGGCGTTGCAACCTGGTTTCATAAGGGAGATGCTCCATTCCCTTGATCATTCTTGTTGCCCTTTTTTGCAGCTTTTCCAGTTCAAAGGTGTGAATGAATGAATGAATGAATGAATGAATGAAAAACGAATGAACGAACGAATGAATGAATGAATGAATACACACCACCTCTACATCTTCAAAATGACTCATGACCTGAAGGGGAATCCACATTAGAAAACATCTAATCATAAGCTTCAAGCAAGAAAAGGCTAGATTATTTACCACTATAGTTTCTCTATCATCTGTACACTAAGGACTTCAATCCACGGCTTAGATTTTCTCAGTTACACTTTCGTATGTCACTCTTATTGCTAGATCAGCTTTACCTACTAAAGTAAATTTTCAAGCCAAAATTTATAGTTGGAAAGCAATACTGTTGGCATCCATCATCTTAGGAAAATACATTCATCTCTATACAGTAATGTGTAACTTTCCATAAATTAAATGGTGAATAAAGTAAAGTGATTTTTCTTCTTTGATTAGAAAAGTGTTCATTTAAATTACTAAGAGTTAGATAAACAATATAATTCACAATAGTGAGGGAAGATACATATTAAAATTGAATAAAGAACTTCATTTAATAAACTGAAATGGAAAACCTAAACAGCAAAATATGTCACCGCATAAATATACTGTACCACACATAGCAGAAATCAAGAAAGGGGTTACAAAAGCATGTAATTTACTTGGATTTGCATAAAGCTATTGAGAAGTCATACATAAGGTAGTAATAATAAATACAGTAATTTTAAACTCTAACGGAGGGCCTCTTGTGGATTAAAAACTAAGGGAAGACACTCTGGGGAAGTAATAATCTTTTGTTGTGATAAAAAGAAGCAAAGATTTGGATAAACTGAATATTAGGGTTAGTTTATGGTTTCCTCAATAATAAACAACAGGAAACAATGGACTAGGGGAAGACGGTAGGGAAAGCAAGTAGAATGCTTGGCTGCATAGCTAGAGGTATAACAAGCAGGAAGAGGGAGATTGTGATCCCGCTGTATAGAGCGCTGGTGAGACCACATTCAGTTCTGGAGACCTCACCTACAAAAAGATATTGATAAAATTGAACGGGTTCAAAGACGGGCTACAAAAATTGTGGAAGGTCTTAAGCATAAAACTTATCAGGAAAGACTTCATGAACTCAATCTGTATAGTCTGGAGGACAGAAGGGAAAGGGGGGACATGATTGAAACATTTAAATATGTTAAAGGGTTAAATAAGGTTCAGGAGGGAAGTGTTTTTAATAGGAAAGTGAACACAAGAACAAGGGGGCACAATCTGAGGTTAGTTGGGGAAAAGATTAGAAGTAATGTGAGAAAATATTATTTTACTGAAAGAATAGTTGATGCTGATTCCAGAAGGCCGGCGCCCCCACAGAGAAGGCTCTTCCCCTAGGCCCCGCCAAATGACATTGCCTAGTTGACTGGATCTGGAGAAGGCTGACTTTGTGGGACCTAACCGGTCGCTGGGACTCTTGTAGGTGATTTCTTTGCTTCCACGCATTTTTCCCCCTACAAAAATTGAGCCTCAATGAATAGGCACAGCTTGCAAAGACTTCTAGAAGCTACATGATGTAAGGCAGAATTATAGCCCATCTACGTAAAACAGGACTGCGTAAATATGACTATACTTCATTTATGAAGCTTTATCATGTTAATTTAAAATAATTTTGCATTCATTCACCCAAATCGTTTTCTCTAATTGTTCGCTATTTACGTATCAGTCAACACATTATAAAATTTGCTTGCTCGCTCTTTCCCACAAACTCACACATCGAGAGAGAGAGAGAGAGACAGACAGACAGACAAAAAGTAATTTAAACTACAAGTTTTCCAGAGCTCAAGTAAGACTAGATTATGTTTAATCTTTAATTTTAATTAGAACATATTGGGTGAGAAAGATTAGAGTGGTCTGAAAAAAATTACTGTTTAATGAATATAAATATATATATGTATGAACTTACATTTCTTTGGCTGATTTCCCCCCCTGATGTCTGCTGAAGGATGTTCAAATATTAATGAAAATAAAGGCACAACATAAAATAGAGTGTATATTATCATCTTATGCATAAAAAAGTCTTCAAAAATACTTTCCAGTATCATTATTTTAAATGCTTAATACTAACTCAGTACTGCTACACAGAAAGTCATTATACTTAACAAGCGTTTTCTTCCTACAGTTCAATAGGTAACTAGGAAGTAATTTTCCTAACAACCTGCTTATAAACATACAACACAAGAGAAAGGAAAATATTGCTAAGCAAGCATATTTGGTTGCCAGACAGTAAAAAAAAATATCTACAAACACAAGTTTAGGAAGAAAAAAGTATAAAAACAATCCAGAAATGTCTTGCCAGACTCAGAATTTGGTGGTAGATAATTTAAATCTGATTTAAACTGCATTTTTAAAATTTATTTATTCATTCATTCATTCATTGCATTTATATGCCGCTCACTCCGAAATGGACTCTGAGCAGCTAACAATGGTTATAAATACAATACAAGTAAAAAACAGTAAAAACATCACTAAAATCATGTATATAATAAAAAACCATATATACTAATAATCAATCTCAATTCCAGGCCTCCCGGAAAAGCCACGTTTTAACAGCTTTCCAGAAAACCAGTAAGGAGATAATGCGAATCTCTGGGGGCAGTTGATTCCACAGAGTCAGGGCCGCCACAGAGAAGGCTCTTCCCTGAGGTCCCGTCAACCGACATTGTTTGGCGGACAGGACCTGGAGAAGGCCGACTCTAGGCCCTTACTGGCCACAGCGAGGTATGAGGAAGGAGGCGGTCCCTTAAATAGTCTGGCCATGAGCCATTTAGGGCTTTAAAGGTAATAACCAACACCTTGAATTGCATTTGGAGACTGACTGGCAACCAATACAGCACACATAGAGATGGAGTAATACAGGCGTACCTAGGTACACCCATAATTGCACACGCCGCTGCATTTTACACCAGCTGAAGTCTCCGAACACTCTTCAAGGGTAGCCCCATGTAGAGTGCATTGCAATAGTCAAGACGAGAGGTGATGAGGGCATGAGTGACCATGCAGAGTGTCTCCTGGTCAAGGTAGGGCTGCAACTAGTAAACAAGACGCACTTGCGCAAAAGCCCCCTTAGCCACAGCCGAGAGATGTTGTTCTAGCCTCAACTGTGGATCTAGGAGGACACCCAAATTGCGAGCCCTATCTGAGGGGGAAATTGTTTCTCCCCCCCCCCAAGACCAAAGATGGAGAGATGGAATCATCTTTAGGAGGAAGGACCCACAGCCGTTCAGTCTTGTCAGGGTTGAGTTTTAACCTGTTAAGCCCCATCCAGACCTTTACAGCTTCAAGACACCGAAACATCACTTCCACCGTTTCACTGAACTGACATGGGGTGGAGATACACAGCTGAGTATCGTCAGCGTATTTTGCTATATCCATATTTATTTCTTGATATGCATATCAAGCCGGGGTGGCGCAGCAGGTGGAGTGCTGTACTGCAGGCCACTGAAGCTGACTGTAGATCTGAAGGTCAGCGGTTCAAATCTCATCACCAGCTCAAGGTTGACCCAGCCTTCCATCCTTCCAAGGTGGGTAAAATGAGGACCCGGATTGTGGGGGCAATAGCCTAGCTCTGTTACAAAGTACTATTGCTAACATATTGTAAGCCGCCCTGAGTCTAAGGAGAAGGGCGGCATAAAAATCGAATGAATGAATGAATGAATGAATGAATGAATGAATGAATAAATAAATAAGCTTTATATTACACTGTCCTGGTTATTTAGTTTGGCCTTAGTATTTAATATGAGCCCTAGAAATCAGGGATCAATGGAATATATGAAATATGGATATCCGGAGAAAGGTAAGATAAGAGTAGGTTAAGAGGAAGATCCCATCTTCATGTTTATGTATTCATGCCTTTATTATCTAGTTTTTTAAAATTAACTTTTACAGTAACATCTAATACGGTGCCGTGGTGCAGGATGCCAATTAGGCCACGCACAACATGGCCACACCTATCAAACGGGCAGAGAGTCCTCCGCTAGAATTTTTGAAGCCCACTTTATGTCACAGCAATAATCTGAGAAACCCATTTTCATTCTTTATAGGAAGAGGACTATTTGCAAGGTGCTGACATTGATTTAAGGGAACGGCTTGTGCTGGAATGGTCTTCAGCTGCTGAAATATGTAAACTAATTAGGCAATTAAAACTGGAAAAGCTCCAGGCCTGAATTTAATTCCAGCTGAATTGATAACAAACCCACCCTGAGTGGTGGGCTTGAGTGTTGGCTTCACTTTTCACTTTCATTGATAATTCAGCTGCCCTACTTAGAGACTGGGGCACAGACATAATTATTCCCATCTGTACGAAGGGAAAGAAAGACAGTTTAGTCCATTAGTGCTTGGTTAAGTCTGCTTAGCCTAATAAAACAAAAACTATAATTTTATGTTTATTAAAAAAAAAACTCCTTAGATTAGTGTTTTTCAAATTTGGCAACATTTAGAGATGTATGAACGGATGTGAATATTTGCGGCTCAGAGTTGAAACTGTGGAATCTTTGGTGCTATATGAGCATGCTTTTTTGCCTTCCAGACTTTTCATTACCCAACCAGGTAACATTGTCAGTGCTGGTAGTGTTATCTACAGTAGATCTGCAAGAAAACGACCAAGGCCAGAGTGGACCAAGGACTCTACAGTTTAAGATGGATTTATTTATTTATTTATTAAATTTGTATGCCGCCCCTCTCCGTAGACTCGGGGCGGCTCACAGCAATGGACTTCAATTCCCCAAATTTTGGTTAGGGAATTCTGAGAACTGAAGTCCAGATATCTGAAAGTCGCCAAAATTGAAAGCACTGCCTGGAAGAAGAGAACACCCCCTAGTAGAGGAGCAGACAGACAGGCTGCACTGCGCTGTGTTATATAAAGAATTGACACTCTCCCGTTTTATTGAAAATACATGCTGAGGACTCGTGGCGGCTCACAACATTGTTGTGATTCAGCCTGAGGCTGCTCAGGGACCAGCTGTGTTTCTGCTGGCTCCATGCCCGGAGGAGGATGACAGCGCAGAGGAGGGGGCTGAACAGTCGGAGGGGGGAGAGGAAAATCAGGAATGGGATGAAGGAGAACAGCATGAGAGCCCCGGGGGGGGGGGGCTCTCCCCAGCCAGTAGCTTGGAGTCATTAGGTGATGACGCACAAGCTGTCATTGACATGAGACAGTGACGTTCAGAGCAACGAAAGGAGCAGTTAAAGAGATATTTTCACCATTGAAGTAGAAACAGCTGGGTTTGGGTGTGGTACTCATCAGCAGGGTTTAAAAGGCAGGCAAGCCCTTTAAGCCATGTGGAGTGTTATCAGCTTGGCGTGGCGTTATCCTGTCTTGTTTCTCGGCGTCTCTGTTCCTGGCTTGTGGCCCAGCAGCTTTGGAAGATCCGTGGGAGGTATAGGTCTGCTATCTACAGCCTTGGCTTGGCAGCAAGAATTCTGTATTGCTGCATGGACTTTTGGCCTTCGTGAATATATCTGAAGATACAGCATTTTCCTGTTTGTAAGGACATTTTCTGTTGCCTGTGTTTTTCTTGAATTTTATAAAACTGCCTTTGCCTTTTACCAGTGTGTCTGACTTCTCTTTTTGGGTTGGTATTGGCTTCTGGAGTGACCCAGACAGAACACAACATATACAAGAAACAGCAGCAATTCAATCCAATTAATATACATAAAGACAATTAATATACATAAAGACAATCTTTAAAATTCTAATTTTAAACTTCCATTAACATTAAAAATTCTAATTTTTAACTTCCATTAACATTCATTCAACAGTCATACTGAAAAACAGGACAGAACAGAACAGAACGCTTTATTGGCCAAATGTGATTGAACACATAAGGAATTTGCTCTCAGTGTACATAAAAGAAAATATACATTGATCATAAGGTACAACGCATAATGATAGACATAAGGTACAATCAGGAAACAATTGCAATATAACTTATAAGGATGCAGGCAACCAAGTTACAGACCTGCAGTCATAAGTGAGAGGAGATAGGTGATAGAAACGATGAAAAGACAAATAGTAATAGTAATGCAGCTTTAGTTAATAGTTTGACAGTGGTGAGAGAATTATTTGTTTAGCAGAGTGATGGCATTCAGGAAAAAACTGTTTTTGTGTCTAGTTGTTTTGGTGTGCTCTATAGTGTCGTTTTGAGGGTAGGAGTTGAAACCATTTATGTGTAGGATGTGAAGGGTCAGTAAATATTTTCCCCGCCCTCTTTTTGACTTGTGCAGTATACATATCCTCAATGGAAGGCAGGTTGGCAGCTATCTATCTATCTATCTATCTATCTATCTATCTATCTATCTATCTATCTATCTATCTTTATTTATACTTACTTACTTACTTACTTACTTACTTACTTACTTACTTACTTACTTACTTACTTACTTACTTACTTACTTACTTACTTACTTACTATTTAATTTTTATGCCGCTCTTCTCCTTAGACTCAGGGCGACTTACAACATGTTAGCAATAGCACTTTTTAACAGAGCCAGCATATTGCCCCCACAATCCGAGTCCTAATTTTACCCACCTTGGAAAGATGGAAGGCTGAGTCAACCTTGAGCCGGTGATGAGATTTGAACCGCTGACCTTCAGATCTACAGTCAGCTTCAGTGGCCGGCAGTACAGCACTCTACCTGCTGTGCCACCCCGGCTCATTTGTTTTTCTGCAGTTCTGATTCTCCTCTGAAGTCTGTGTCGGTCTTGTCGGGTTGCAGAACCGAACCAGACGGTTATAGAGGTGCAGATGACAGACTCAATCATTCCTTTGCAGAAGACCTCCAACGATCCTTCCAACTCGATTATTCTGTTACTAGTTTCAGAGCGAGATGCCTTATAGACATAAATGTCTCATATATAAAGCCAACTAACAAAACAACTGAATAAGGATGTCTTTTATCCCCATTACTTTTTAATAACTGGATCAATGTACATGTCTTAAGTGGTAGGGGGGAGATCACTCTCTAAAACTGTTTTCATATCTGTCAGGTTTGCTTTGAATGCTCTGAGTAGTTCAGAAGCATCAATCCCCTCCTTTTCTCTAGGGCAGTGATTTTCAACCTTTTTTGAGCCGCGGCACATTTTTTACATTTACGAAACCCTGGGGCACATTGAGGGAGGGGGGGGGGCTAAAAAAAGTTTGGACAAAAAAATTATCTCTCTCTCTCTTCCTCCCCTTCACTCTATTTCTTTCTCCCTCCCTCTTTCTTTCTCTCCCTTCCTTCCTCTTTCTTTCTCTCTCTCTCTCCCCATCCCTCTTTCTTTCTCTTCCTTCCTTCCTCTCTTTTTTGCTCTCTTTCTCCCTCCCTCCCTCTATGTCTTTCTCTCTGTTGCTCTCTCTTTCTTTCTCTTGTTTTCTCTCTCTCTCTTGCTTTCTTTCTCTCTCTCTTGTTCTCTTTCTCTCGCTCTCGCTCTTTCTCTCTCTTGCTTTCTTTCTCTCTTTCTTTCTCTCTCTCTTGCTTTCTCTCTCTCTTTCTTTCTCTCTCTCTTGCTTTCTTTCTCTCTGAGCTTCGCAGCACACCTGACCATGTCTCGCGGCACACTAGTGTGCCACGGCACACTGGTTGAAAAACGCTGCTCTAGGGGACCCAGTACACATCAGCTGCTTCAAAGCTTTTTGAAGCCAAGAATTCGGCACATCTCCTCTGCGGAGTGCAGTTAAATCCAGGTGTCAGCAAGGAGAACCTGGAAAGAGTTCGAACTGGATTCCTGAAAAAGATATTTCAAATAGCTAAATGTATGTCTATCACTGGTCTACATATGGAGGCAGGGTTTAAAATCTCACTCTCGGCCCCAAGGTTTGTAAAATAACAATTCTTCTTCTTGGAAATGCCAAATAAATGACACGTTACATAAATTGTGGTTTTTCCAGTGAGATGTTGATGCACCTGGCAGAAGGTGAGGCAATGGTAACTTTTAAATAAAGAATTCTGGACTCAGAGATACCAATAGAGGAGACCAATAACTCGCTCAATCAGGACACATCAGATTTTATTTTAAGCCAGCATTGTACAGTGATACCTCGGTTCTCGACCACAATTCGTTCTGGAAGTGTGGTCGAGAACTGATTTGGTTGAGAACCAAAACAATTTAAGATAAATTCCCCTCCTCAGTTGTCTCTCCCTCTAGCTTACATGCTTCTATCCCCATATCTCTCTCTCTCTCTCTGTGTGTGTGTAGCTTGCCGGTTTCTGTCTTCAGCTCTCTCGAGTGTTCGAGTTCCAAATATTTGTTTGGATTTCAGGGCAAAAGTTTCTTGAATTTCCTGGTCGAATACCGATTTGTTCGAACTGAGAAGCGTTTGAAAACTGAGGTACCACTGTATATGGCCCAAACAACAAATTCTGAAGATTGGGAAAGCAGGTAGAATGCTTGGCTGCATAGCTAGAGGTATAACAAGCAGGAAGAGGGAGATTGTGATCCCGCTGTATACAGCGCACATTTGGAACACTGTGTTCAGTTCTGGAGACCTCACCTACAAAAAGATATTGACAAAATTGAACGGGTCCAAAGACGGGCTACAAGAATGGTGGAAGGTCTTAAGCATAAAACTTATCAGGAAAGACTTCGTGAACTCAATTTGTATAGTCTGGAGGACAGAAGGGAAAGGAGGGGACGTGATTGAAAAATTTAAATATGTTAAAGGGTTAAATAAGGTTCAGGAGGGAAGTGTTTTTAATATGAAAGTGAACACAAGAACAAGGGGGCACAATCTGAGGTTAGTTGGGGAAAAGATTAGAAATGACGTGAGAAAATATTATTTTACTGAAAGAGTAGTAGATGCTTGGAACAAACGTCCAGCAGACGTGGTTGCTAAATCCACAGTAACTGAATTTAAACATGGGATAAACATATATCCCTCCTAAGATAAAATACAGGAAATAGTATAAGGGCAGACTAGATGGACCATGAGGTTTTTTCTGCCGTCAATCTTCTGTGGTTCTATGTTTCTATTGTTTATGCCAGGTATATCAAACTCAATGCCCAGGGGCTGGATCCAGCCTACGGGATTCTTAGATCTGGCCCTCAGGGCTGCCCCGGAAGCAACGAGGCTCTCTGCACGGTCACTCATGCCCTTATCACCTCTCGCCTCGACTACTGCAATGCACTCTACATGGGGCTACCTTTGAAAAGCGTTCTGAGACTACAACTCATACAAAATGCATCTGCGGGAGCCATTATGGTCCTGAACTTTCTTTTGCCAACTGCGCCCACAATACTTGTTGATGTTGTCGATCCATCTTGTTTCAGGTCTCTTTCGTGGACACTTTTTATCAAGTGGGATCCATTCTATGTGTCATACTCCTGTCGGAGTGAGATGGAAGATGGATTCTGAGATGGAAGATAAACAGCTAACTGAGGGTAAGAGTGGCTCCATTGGCTGTGGAGGAAACTGGGGAAGGGCAAAATCAGGCTGCGCAGAGCAGGGGAGAGGTAGAACATGGGAGAGGGGGTTCTGATGAAGACCAAGACCCACTCCTCATCCTAGGGCTCACAGGGAAGAATAGAGAAGAATGTAGGTTACGTGGCTTACAATTCCCTTCACAAGGCACATCTGGGGAATGGAATTTAAAGGAGAGAAAATGGAAGGGGCGGTTGTTAGGAACAAACGATGAGTTCATATTTGTGTTCACTGCTTTATCTGAGTTCCTGGCATCCTCCCAACTGGCTTGTTTTACTGTTGTGCTACTTCAATTCTGGAACTCCTTAACTCCTTATTAATTACCTTATCTTGCCTCATTGAATTTATAGTTGGATGTTTTTCCTGCTTACAGGTTTGTGGCAGAGTTTTTCTCCAGACCGGAGAGTAAAAGGGACGTTAGGGGCAAAGTTTGGAGCTAATAAAGGGACTCGTACATATTCTCTGGCTGTGTTGCCTTTGTGCCATGCTCCGAGTCATCACACTATGACTGTGTTGGTTCACCTACCATCAATTCTTCTTGCTATTTGATCCACCCATTTCCATTTTATATATATGAATGCATTATAATCCCAGTATAAAAAGTTACTTATTGAATAAATGAGCTTGTTGAACTTTATTATTGCTAATAATGCTAAGCTTCCATTAGGCAGTGCAATCTAGATCACGTTATAACAACAAAAGGGATGAAGTCTTTTATAATATAACATCTTTCAGTCATTTCTTGACTGCACTTAGGTCCACAAATAAAAAGAACAGTGACAAAAAAAACCCAGAAATAGTACAATTCTCAGTTGGAGAGGAGTCATAAAAAGAATATAATAAAACCTAGTCAGACTTTACTAAGGAATCTGAACAATTGAAAAGCAGCTTTCCAAAGGCATGAAACTACAATACTGCTAAAGTTCTGGAAACATGCAAATATCACTAATATATAATTTATTTTGTTATTGTTGTTTTATCACTTGAATTAAAGCAACGTATCTGAATACAAAGAAATGATCTGATTTCTTTGGCAAATTGCTGAGGAAAGCAACAAGGATGTAGGAAGCAACCTAAATCACAGAATTGCTAAATGTTAATTTTCTACTTAACATAGCTATTGTGATCCATTTAAGAGTCTCTCTCTCTCTCTCTCTTTCTCCCCCCCTCCCTCCCTCCTTCCCTGTCTGTCTGTCTCTCTCTCATTTTCTCTCTCTCTCTCTCTGTCACACACACACATGAAGGTGTGGAGAGAGAGACTGACTAATTATATACTTTCATGCTGTATAGCCACACAGTACAGTGATACCTCGTCTTACGAACTTAATTAGTTCCGGGACGAGGTTTGTAAGGTGAAAGGTTTGTAAGATGAAATAATGTTTACAAACCTTACAAACCAAGGAATCAATAGAAAAGCAATTAATGCATGCAAGCCCAAAACTCACACCTTTTGCCAGCCGAAGCGCCCGTTTTTGCACTGCTGGGATTCCCCTGAGGCTCCCCTCCATGGGAAACCCCACCTCCGGACTTCCGTGTTTTTGAGATGCTGCAGGGAAATCCCAGCAGGGGAATCCCAGCAGCGGAAAAACGGGTACTTCTCTGGCAATGGAAGTCCGGAGGTGGGGTTTCCCAGCGAGGGGAGCTTCAGCAAAATTGCAGCATCGCAAAAACACAGAAGTCCTCGAAACCCCACCTCTGGACTTCCATGGTTTTTTGATTCTGCGATTTCGCTGATGCTCCCATCACTGGGAAACCCCACCTCCAGACTTCCGTTGCCAGTGAAGCGCCTGTTTTTGCGCTGCTGGGATTCCCTTGCAGCATCGCAAAAACATGGAAGTCCGGAGGTGGTGTTTCCCATGGAGGGGAGCTTCAGGGAATCCCAGCAGCACAAAAACGGGTGCTTCTCTGGCAACAGAAGTCCAGAGGCAGGGCATCGATTTGTAAGATGAAAATAGTTTGGAAGAAGAGGCAAAAAAAATCTTAAACCCTGGGTTTGTATCTCAAAAAGTTTGTATGACGAGGGGTTTGTAAGAAGAGGTTCAGTCTGAGGCTCCTCAGGGAATGGCTGGAACTCTGCCGGCTCCATGCTCAGAGGGGGAGGACGAGGAACAGGAGGAGGAGGAGGACCAGGCAGACGGGGAAGAGGAATGTCAGGACGAGGAGGAGGGGGAACAGCCTGAGACCCCCAGGGGGGAGCTCTCCCCAGTGAGTAGCCTGGAGTCATTGGATGAGAACGCACAAGCCATCATAGTTATGAGGCAGAGAAGGGCAGCACAACGAAGGGGACAATTAGCCAGGTATTTCCATCCCTCATAGGCAACAGCTGGGTTTGGGTGTGGTTCTCCTCAGAAAGGTTAAAAAGGCAGGCCCGCCCTTCCTGTATTTTGGGAGTCCTGTGACCTTGCTTCGATCCTTGGTGTCTCTGATTCTGGCTTGTGGCCTCGAAGGCTGAAAACTTGGGGGAGGCGTGGGTTTTATTATCTACAGTGGTGTGTGTGCCAGCAAGAAGCCTGTTGTATTGTCTGGCCGTCGTGACTCTTCTGTGAAGCTTCACAGCATTCCAGTTTGTAAGAACAGTTTTTGTTATCTGTGTTTGTTTTCAAAGATATAAAAGGACTTTGCTTTTTACCAGCGTGTCTGGATGCTTTTTTCAGTTGGTGTTGGCAGACAGAACAACGAGGTATCACTGCATTTGTATAAAATGCAAACAAAAGCCTCCATTAGTCAATAAAAATAAAAATTAACTAAACATCAAGCTTTGACATTGGAGAATTTATCACTATTGCTATTCTGCGAGCATCAGAAAAAAAGAGAACATTTTCACATCAAAGACAAGCACAGAGGGCAAGCAATCAGCTTTCCTTAATCTCCACTTCCATTCAGGTAATTGTCAGTAACTCAAAAAATAAAAATCTAACTGGGTCAATAAAATGGGGTCATTCTCCCCTATTAAACTTCCCCAAATAAACGATGAACAAATTACCTTTATTTTGAAAATGGGATTTTATTTTGTTTAAGGTTAATATAATGATTTAAGAATCTTCTCTTTATCTCCTTTTGGGCTACCTGAAATCAAAATGTGTAAGGAAAATACATTTTCTAAAAAGGCAGTACAACAAGAATGCTTTTTTGCAGCGATACTTTAACAATATTTTTATATTCTTCTGCATGAAAACATCTAAGATTCGTTTTGTGCAAACAAATAGTGTCAGTCTGACTAGTCTGAGGGTCTAAAATCATACACATTGTGTAACAGGCAACGGGAAGCAACAAGAGTTTTGGAGGCAATTGGAAATGCAAATGATATCTCAAGGAAAGTTATCTGACACTGTAATAGAATTTCCTGGCAAGTATCCCAAGAATCTGTGTTCGTAAGCACAGTTGAAAAGTTAGACATTAACTATTCCTAGGACTCATATGTAAGCTTGTATTCATGACTGTAACTTCTGTCTAGTTCAGACTTGGGCATTCTATAGCCCACATATAACACCAACACTCCGCAGTCTGCATTGGTTGCCGATCAGTTTCCGGTCACAATTCAAAGTGTTGGTTATGACCTATAAAGCCCTTCATGGCACCGGACCAGAATATCTCCAGGACCGCCTTCTGCCGCACTAATCCCAGCGACCGGTTCGGTCCCACAGAGTTGGCCTTCTCCGGGTCCCGTCGACTAAACAATGTTGTCTGGCGGGACCCAGGGGAAGAGCCTTCTCTGTGGCGGCTCCGACCCTCTGGAACCAGCTCCCCCCTGAGATTAGGATTGCCCCCACCCTCCTTGCCTTTCGCAAACTCCTTAAAACCCACCTCTGCCGGCAGGCATGGGGGAACTGAAACATCTCCCCCTTGCCCATGTTGTTTTTGATGTTAGATTGATTGTATGCGTGTTTTTTAATATTCTGGGGTTGTTTTTTAATGAATTTTTAAGTTTAAAATTGTAATTAGATTGGTGGGTATTGGATTTGTTATTATGTATTGTTTTTACCTTGTTGTGAGCCGCCCCGAGTTTGCGGAGAGGGGCGGCATATAAATCCAATAAATCTAATCTAATCTACATCCGGCCCTTTGGCAGTGGTCCAACTAGTTTTGCATGTCACAACTAGTTCTGCATGTGGCACCTTGGCAGTGGAGGGCTGCAAAAAAAATTACTACCACACTGTGAGCATGATTTATTGTGTGGATGTGGTCATGTGACCGGGGAGAAGTGGTCATGTGACCGGGGAGAAGTGGCTTTCAGGCCATGTGACCAGGTGGGAATGGCTTGACAATCATGTGACCGGGGGGTGGCTTAAAGGTCATGTGGCTGGGTGGGAGAGGCTTACTGATCAAGATAAGTTTTCAAATAGGTGCTTGGACTCTTTTTTAGTTGATTAAGTCACATTATTTGAATAGCCACAAAAAGGACCAATAATAGACAGCATTATTTGTTGAGGTAACATTTTAAGATTTTATACTGAACCCACAAGGTTCGGTATGATAACAGATTAGGCAAGTAGCTCAATTTTCTTGAATTGCTATAAAAGTTCAGTTCTAGATAATGATTAAAATGATTAAACCATTTATGGGTAAAAACATACTATTTAATTATTTCCTATTTTAAAAGTAATTAAGGATCATACTAAAGTACTAGTGAAGGAAGGAGAATAAAAGAACTATTAAGTATTCAATAAATAGTGCATAAATTTACTACCCCCACTGTGTGCCCCCCCTCCCCGTCACTGTCCATATAGTCTAGTTTTCCCCTTGGGAAAACTAATTGTCCACCCCTGATCTAGCCAGTAAACAATTTCATTGTTTTAAATGTTCTATAATTTTAGAATGGTAAGCCTTTCAATGTCACTTGGTTGAACTGAGGAGTTATAGAAAATCGAAAAATGAATTTTTGGAAGGTAAATCCATCTGGTTCAGTTCCAAGCTCAGAGAAAGATGCTGGAGGCTGATTGGAAAGAAAGTTTATTGATTAACAGAACCACCAGGTTTTCTGGTTCTTGGTCAGCTGAACAAATGGTGGATTGAGTGGATGGATTTTTATTGGTTTCTGTGACTTTGAAGTTTGAACTGTTCTGGGATTGGTGCAACAACAAATGAACAAATAAATGAAAACACTTTCACTGGTTAATGTAACAATAACATCAAAAGAGTTGGAAGGGACCTTGGAGATCTTCTAGTCCAACCCCTTACTTAGGCAGGAAACCCTACACTACTTCAGACAGATGGTTATCCAACATCTTCTTAAAAGCTTCCAGTGTTGGAGCATTCACAACTTTTGGAGGCAAGCTGTTCCGCTCATTAATTGTTCTAACTGTCAAGAAATGTCTCTTTAGTTGTATCCTTGTTTAATTCCCACCCGTTTCTTCTTCTTCTAATCTCAGGAGCTTTGGAGAATAGCTGGACTCCTTCTTCTTTGTGGCAACACTTGAGATATTGGAACACTGCCATCATGTCTCCCCTCGTCCTTCTTTTCAGTTCCTGCTACCGTTCTTCATATGTTTTAGCCTCCTGTTCCCTAATCATCTTTGTCGCTCTTCTCTGCAATCTTTCTAGAGTCTCCACATCCTTTTTGTATCATGGCGACCAAAATTGAATGCAATATTCCAAGTGCGGCCTTACCAAGGCCTTATAGAGTGGTATTAACACTATATGTTGTTGTGGTTGGCTCTGGCCCAGCTCCTGCCCCAGGGAATGTGGAGGTGTATGCAGGGGAAACTTCAACATGTCATAGGCCTGTGTTATTGCCGACAGAGTCAGTTCAGAGTTTAGTTTCCTCAGACGAAGAAGAAGGTGGGAGTGACTTGGAAGAGGGGGGCTTGGCACACAGCCCAGGCAGTCAATCTCCATTATCTTCCATTGATTCGGATGAAGACGTCTTGGACCCACGCAAGCACAGAATTATGCGTAGAAGAGACATATTACAGGAGATAAGAGAGGCCACCTGTGTTTGGGTGGGGCTCCAGTAATTAGGGCTGCTACTATAAATAGCAGCGTGTGGGTTTGGCCGTTGTGGAAGAGTATCTGATCACAGTTCTTCAGGAATCGTGTGTTGCTGTTTTCTGGACTTTGTTGATTTTTCACGCCTTTGAAGCCAAAGCAGAGCAACGTGTATGTGTGTGTGTGTCTCACTTTGTTGGAAGAAGAAGGGGTGTGAAGTTTCTTCACAGCTGCTAGCTAAGTATTTAATGACTGCTTAAGGGAAATTGTACAGACTACCCGGTTGTTTTGGGACGAGTGCTCTTTGCAATACAAAAAGAATGCTTAGTTTATTTTGAATTTTGTGATAAAGAACATTGTTTTGAATTTTCAAACGTGTGCGTGTCTGAAATTTGTACCCTTGAATTTTCGGGAGGCTCCTACCAGAGAGCCCGGCAGAACCAGGGCCGATAGGGCGGTACTACTGGTAGTGGCGTCAGGGGCCCGGCCAAATTGACAAATAGGGGGGGCCCGGATGGTTTTGCCGGCCCCCTGGTGCCCGCAGTAATTTGTGCCCAGTGAGCAGTGCCGACGCCGAGCTCCAGCTCCTCGTACCGGCCCTCTCTTGGAGCGCGTGGCGAAGGTAGGAGGGAATGAGGGTTGGGTGGCTGGGGCGTTCCCTGTAGCTGTAGGCTGCGCATGCCTTAGCCAGCGCACCCCAAAAGGCCCCCCCGGCCCCGCACACCCTTTTCCAAGGGCGCGCACGCCACGGCCGCCCCCAGCCCCCCTGCTCCTCTAGCCCCCTCGCGCCCCTGGCTACTCGCCGCTGCCCCCCGCATGCCCGCCCACCCACCCGATCCACCTCTCTTTCTCCTCCGCCGGCCAAGGTTTTTCTTGTCAAAAAAAAAAGAAAGAAAACCTTTGCCGGCTTTTTTTTTTCTTAATTTGAATGTTCCGGGCGGACTGGCAGGGACATTGAAAATCACTTTCGTCAGCGTCCAGAGAACGAGAGAGAGTGAGAGCGACAGAGCAAGATAGAGAGAAAGTGAGGAAGAGAGAGAGAGAGAAAGAGGGGAGAGAGAAAGAGATAGCAAGAGAGAGAGAACGAGAGAGAGAAAGAGTGAGAGAAAGAAAACAAGAGAGAGAAAGTGAGAAAAAGAGAGAGAGAGCAAGAGGGGGAGAGATAGAGAAAGAGGGGGAAGAGAGAGAAAGAGAAAGAAAGAAAAGGAGAGAGAGAGATGAGAGAGGAAGGAAGAGAGTGAGAGAGAGGAAGAAAGCAAGATGGAGAAAGAGAGAAAGAAAGAAAGAGATGAGAGAGGAAGGAAGAGAGTGAGAGAGAGGAATAAAGCAAGATAGAGAAAGAGGAAGGAAGAGAGAGAGAGGAAGAAAGCAAGATAGAGAAAGAGAAAGAGAGAAAGAAAGAAAGAAAGAAAGAGATGAGAGAGGAAGGAAGAGAGTGAGAGAGGGCTGTGTTTGACCTCAGAGGGCCGGGGGAGGGCTTGCCCAGGGTGTGTGGCCATGGTGGGCATGGCACGGGATTTGGGGGCAGTAGTTTTAAAATGGCGGGGGGGCAGACACTTAGGCTGTATGGGGCCTCAAAATTCCTGATGGTGGCCCTGGGCAGAACATATGTGATTTTGATTATATCCTTCTGTTAAATGCAGCCTAGACCTGTGTTGGCTTTTTTGGCGGCTGTAGTAGTACTAGTTTCCTATAGATCACTCAAACATGGCTTCATTGGCTAATCTTCAGTCAGCAGAGTCACAAAACAGAAACATTGCCATGATGGTGAAATTCTTACTGCCTCAAGACTCATATATATATTGTTGTGATTCCGTCTGAGGCCCCTCAGGGAACGGCTGATCCTCTGCCGGCTTCCTGCTCAGAGGGGGAGGATGAGGAACAGGAGGTTCAGGCAGACGGGGAGGAGGAATCTCAGGCTGAGGGAGAGGGAGGACAGCCAGAGTCCCCCTCGGGGGAGCTCTCCCCAGCAAGCAGCCTGGATTCCTTAGATGAAAATGCACAAGCAATCATAGATCTCCGGCAGAGAAGAGCAACACAACGAAGGGGACAATTAGCCAGGTACTTTCAGCACTAAAGAGGCAACAGCTGGGTTTGGGTGTGGTGCTCTCTGGAAAGGCTGAAAAGGCAGACCCACCCTTCCTGGCTTGTGGAGTATTATCTTTGGGAGTCCTGGGACCTGGCTGTGATCTTTGGCGTCTTGGAATTCTGGTTTGTGACTTTGAATACTGAAACCTTGGGGGGGAAAGGTGTGGGTCTTATTCTCTACAGTGGTGGGTGTGCCAGCAAGAAGTCTGCTGTATTGTCTGGCCATCAGGACTCTGCTGTGAAGTCTCATAGCCTGCCTGTTGGGAAGAACAGGTTTTTCTCTGTGTTTATTTTTCAAACTATAAAGTGCTTTTGCTTTTACCAACGTGTCTGGCTGCTTTTTCCAGTTGGTGTTGAAGTCTGGGGGCACCCAGACAGAACATATATAAGCAAAATTCAGGAAGAAAGATATGAAGCAAATGCAAAGCTCTGTTCCTTCTGCACTGAAGTATAAATCCAGATTTGGATTTCTGACGCTGATAAGGTCAAGGAAAACAACTGTCTAAATGCTTTAAACAGTTCTCCTATATTTGTCTCTAATTAAAGTCTTAAACGTAAACACTTGAAAAAAAATAGCAAGCACGATTTCCAATTCAAGACATGTATGTCTCTTGAGAACTGACCTTTACCATTGATTCTTTGCATTTTCGTCTGTAAGTAACAGTGTGAAATCAAGACGTATAAAAATAAAACATTGCCAGCTTCCAGCTTGTGCTTTGATTGCTGATTTTCTTTCACAAAATCACTTGTAATGCAGCATTTTATGAGATCTGACAGGGCGGCCACAAGTTTTCCAGATCTTACATAATGTCAAAAATTGTATCTGCCCTTTTTTTTTGGCTGATTACATTTTTTTCTTTTTCACCCCTTTCCATAACATTGCATACTTTAAAAAAAAAAAATACATACCGTATTTTCCAGAGTTTAAAATGCACCTTACTTTTGGAGGAGGAAAAAAGAGGGGGGGGGGGGAATCTGTCTACTAGGTATTCATCTGGCCAGCATCCTTAGTCTGGTCAGCTTCAGCTTTTATCCCCTGGTTTGGACTATTTAAAATCTTATCTGGAGTGAGTAGCGATGAAAAAAAGCCTGCAAAGACTTAGCACTGGAAAAAAAATCTTTGGAGAGAGTAGCAATGAAAAAGCCTGCAAGCTGGGAAGAGCCGGGAAGATTGTTAGGCTGGGAAAAAAAAACCTTCTTCTGCGCAAGTAGCAATTTAAAAAAAGCCTTCAAAGACTTAGGGCTGGAAAAAAACTTCTTTGGAGAGAGTAGCAATGAAAAAGCCTGCAAGCCGGTAAGAACGTTAGCGCATGTGCAGCAAATAGGATCCTGCCTGAAGGCACTCACATGAGCGAGATTTTGGCAATTTTCACCGATTTTTTTGCTTCTGCGCATGCACGGAAGCAAAAATATAGCTGAAAATTGCCAAAATCTTGCTCACACGAGTGTCCTCATGCATGAGTTTGCTTGCTGCGCATGTGCAGAAGCCAAATCCTATGCTGATGGTCATGTGCATGCCTGCCTGATGCCTGCATACCTGCGACGGCCTTGGAGGGCGCACCGGTAGCACCGAAGACAGCAGTCCTTTGTTAGATGGGATATTTGAATCCCACCGCTGCCTGCAATGTTGGTATTGCACCCATCACCAGCCTGACTGGTCCACTGAAGATAGATAGATAGATAGATAGATAGATAGATAGATAGATAGATTCATTCATTCATTCATTCATTCATTCATTCATTCATTCATTCATTCATTCATTGGATTTGTATGCCGCCCCTCTCCGCTGACTCGGGGCGGCTAACAACAGCAGTAAAACAGTATAACAAAATCCAATACTAAAACACAGTTAAAAACCCATTATATAAAAACCAATCATACATACAAACATACCATGCATAAAATTGTAAAGGCCTAGGGGGAAAGTGTATCTTAGTTCCCCCATGCCTGGCAGCAGAGGTGGGTTTTAAGCAGCTTACGAAAGGCAAGGTGGGTGGGGGCAATTCTAATCTCTGGGGGGAGTTGGTTCCAGAGGTTCAGGGCCACCACAGAGAAGGCTCTTCCTCTGGGTCCCGCCAAGCGACATTGTTTGGTTGACGGGACCCGGAGAAGACCCACTCTGTGGGACCTAACTGGTCGCCGGGATTCGTGCAGCAGAAGGCGGTCCCTGAGATAATCTGGTCCGGTTCCATGAAGATGAGTTTAACTAACATTTTGCTTTAATCCTTCTAACAGCTTTGTAATATAAGCCTGATCATCCTTATTCTGCCAATCAAAAGATCAAGTATGCAAAAATTAAAAAAGGCTTAAGGCAAAGTGGATGGCAGAGCTGAGATTACATCTAGTAAGATCCCTGCTCTGTTGCTCAGCCAATGAACCAGCGCACTGTCTCCATCTGAACATAGCATACTGCTGAATTCAGGTGTAATTTTTCCATCTCTACAGTGGTAGCACCAGATTGGAGTTATATTTTCCACATGCATACACTTGCTCTTAATAAATTTGCAGTGGGAATGACTATCTTTGACAATTCGAAAAGTCACCATCTGTATGCATTGGGATTAATTAGAAATAATGAACAGCCACTACAGCTGCTAGTGTAGCCTACGTCTCTTTTTCTAGCACTGAATGCCAGAAAGTTGCCAAGGTGCTTCTGTTACTCCAGTGCCTGAGAGTAGCTTCAAGACTCCAGTGCCTTGAGCAATGCAATCTCAATTCTGTGCATTGGTTATTATTTCAGAAGTAGTTACTTGGGTGACTACTTCTACAACCGCCACTGTTCCCATCATCTTTTGTTCTGATTGGCAGCTCCCCTATCTGCTCTTCAAATCCAACAGACATAAATACCAAGAATAAATAAGAGAAGAGGTAACTCTGCAGCAAAGTCTATTCTGAAATTCTTTCTGAACCTGAAGTCAGTCAGTTATATGTCAAAATATGATCACATGAAAGAAAATCTACTGACTGTCTAAATTTTCTATTAAAAAATATGGTATTCACAAGTAAGTGGCAGATCTACCCAACAGTAATCCATTTCATCTTGGGTTTTTTCAGAAAATGTCCACTGGAGATTATTTTAATCAGAATTGTAATCAAAATTTAATCAGAATCAAAATAATCAGAATTATTTTAATGTAGCTTTCTCAGCCTGGGTCAGTATCAATATTATATTATTTTAAAAGTATTTTTGTTAAATAGCAATGTCATTAAAAAAATAAAATAATATAATATAATAATCCTGATTTTTCTTTATTAAATAAGACATTTCCCATTGCCAGTCAAACTTGACACTCAACACAAAGAGAAGAGTTGGCATCAATTCTGAATGTAATCTATTAATTCTGAATATATGACACAAGCTGGGATGTAATGAAGAAACATTCAAAGGAATTGAACACAGCAACAGTCCTATTTAACTTTATTTTGTACAGGATGTATATGAGGCTACAGAAGTTTGTTTTTTACTGAGTACCAAGGAAGACTCAAGGATTACAGATCTGGAACTAAGGTATCATGCTTTGTGGCCCTTACAATTCCATATATGTTCTTTAATTCTATAATGCATTCAATCAACTTTTGGAGCAGCAATAGGAAAAAAAACCCTCTCCAAGTACTTCACGCGCTGAAAAATAATTTTCAGAATTGTACACAAGGGAGAGTTTCAATGAAAACATCAAGAGTATAGTCCACTTTTTTGGCGAATGTTATTTTTGAATTGTGTTGACACAATACAAGGCTTTAAATGAGGGAAAAGCTGCTTATATAAATACCACTTATTGTAAAAAGAGCAACAGCTAAAATAATATCTACAATTTCCACAGAAAAATAGAAAGAAGGAAAGTAATTACATTGGCTAAAGCAGAAAGCTTTGTCCTTGTTGTTAAGAAAACTGAGCAATTGGACGTCCACTATAAGAAATATAGTTCAAATGAATGCTTAGGGGGGTTGTTATTAAGTCCTCCCTGAAGAATACAACTTGTAAGTCAACATGAAGCTGATTTCTTAGCATTAGAAAAACACATCATAAACATTTTAAGTATCAGCCAATATTCTAAAGGTCTCCAAAACATTCTAAAAAGAAAACTGTTAATATCCCCAAGAATTTCCATAAATTTTTCTAAAATTCTTCAGCAAGTACTCAAATCTACGCATGATAAAATGTTAACTGTTTCCTAACATTTTTCAGGGTTATCTTTAGTTAATGAAAAAATATAGTGTGCAAATGAGGGACATATTTATAATCATATAAAGGGCCTTTTCAAGAATTAAATAAATATCTATACTGTATACTGTATTTGACATCTTGGTAATAGACTCTTATCTATCATCTACATACAGTGATACCTTGTCTTACGAACTTATTTGGTTCCGGGATGAGGTTTGTAAGGTGAAAAGTTCGTAAGATGAAACAATGTTTCCCATAGGAATCAATGGAAAAGCGATTAATGCATGCAAGCCCAAAACTCACCCCTTTTGCCAGCCAAAGCGCCCGTTTTTGCGCTGCTGGGATTCCCCTGAGGCTCCCCTCCACAGGGAAACCCCACCTCCGGACCTCCGTGTTTTTGTGATGCTGCAGGGGAATCCCAGCAGCGCAAAAAGGGCGCTTCGCTGGCAACGGAAGTCCGGAGGTGGGGTTTCCCAGCGAGTGGAGCCTCAGCGAAATCACAGCATCGCAAAAACACGGAAGTCCAGAGGTGGGATTTCCCAGCGAGGGGAGCCTCAGCAAAATCACAGCATCGCAAAAACACGGAAGTCCTCGAAACCCCACCTATGGTCTTCTGTATTTTTGCGATGCTGTGATTTCGCTGAGGCTCCCTTTGCAGGGAAACCCCACCTCCAAACTTCTGTTGCCAGCTAAGCGCCCTTTTTGCATTGCTGGGATTCCCCTGCAGCATTGCAAAAACATTGAAGTATTGATTGTTTTTCAATAATGGTGGGATTTTAATTTTGGTTTTAACTATTAGATTTGTACTATACTGTTATTGTTATTGTTGTTGTGAGCCGCCCCGAGTCCTTGGAAAGGGGCGGCATACAAATCTAATAAATAATAATAATAATAATAATAATAATAATAATAATAATAATAATTATTATTATTATTATTATTATTATTATTAGTGTTGTGGTTGGCTCTGGCCCAGCTCCTGCCCCAAGGAATGTGGAGGTGGATGCAGGGGAAACATCAACATGTCATAGGCCTGTTTTATTGCCGACAGAGGCAGGTAGTGCAGTTTCCGAAGAAGGTGGGGGTGACTTGGAAGAGGGGGGCTTGGCACACAGTCCAGGAAGCCAATCTCCATTATCTTCAGTCGATTTGGAGGCGGACATCTTGGACCCACGCAGGCGCAGAGTTATGCGTAAAAGAGACCAATTGAGGATATATTACTGGAGATAAGAGAGCCCACCTGTGTTTAGGTTGGGCTCTAGTAATTAGAGCTGCTGATACAAATAGCAGTGTGTTGGTTTGGCCATTGTGGAAGATTATCTGATCGCAGTTCTTCAGCCTTGCTGTTTTCCGGACTTTGTTTGTTGATTTTTCACTCCTTTGAAACCAAAGCAGAGCAAAGTGTGTGTGTCTCACTTCGTTGGAAGAAGGAGGGCTGTGACGTTTCTTCACAGCTGCTAGCTAAGTACATAATAATAATAATAATAATAATAATAATAATAATAATAATAATAATAATAATTTATTAGATTTGTATGCCGCCCCTCTGTGAAGACTCGGGGTGGCTGATTAAGGACTGATTAAGGGAATTGTACAGCCTACAAGGTTGTTTTGGGACGAGTGCTCTTTGCAATACAAAAAGGGTGCTTTGTTTCTTTTGAATTTTGTGATAAAGAACATAGTTTTGAATTTTCAAATGTGTGTGTGTCTGAAATTTGTACCCCTGAATTTTCGGGAGGCTCATACCAGAGAGCCCAGCAGAACAATTATTATTATTATTATTATTATTATTATTATTATTATTATTATTATTATTATTATTATTATTACTATTATTCCCTGAAACCTCCAGAGGTCAAAACAGCCTTCCCCAAGGCCAAAAATTAGCTGGTTAGTGCATGCATGGACGCTGGAGCTGACATAGTGCCCTCCAATATGGCTTCATGTCCCGCCTGTGCCATAGATTTGCAATCACAGCACTAGACTGTAGAAAACTTTAACTTGCTGCCTTTCGACTATATCCGGCTACATCTTTCCATCACTTCTACCAGCAGGACAAAATGTACAATAATGATGCTGTCTGGAGTGCTCAATAATCCAAGAGCATCAGGGTGAAAAGGTTTGCTGTAGCTACCCAAACGGTCTCTTTTCACTGTTACAATTTATTTAAATTCTCCAACCTGAGTCAAACAGCACAAATTTAAAACCCTCCTATAAGCTAATAAATTGGGCACAGGAGAGATGGAGCACATTCTGCAGATCCAAACTTGCTCTCGCACACCGGGGAGCCGATAATAAGATGGGAAAATTTGCATACTGCTACAGTCTTATCTCTCGTTTTGTTCGAACCGAAAAGTTTAAGAAGCTGTATTTTTTTGAGAAAAAAAAGTCACGTGGCAAGAATCACACGGAGCAAATTGAAAAGCTTTAAGATGATTCACGCTAGGCAGTCGAGGTTAATAATCTCAACTCTTGCATTTAAACAAAACCGGCTCGTGTTTTGATTGTGATTTGCAAACAAGCCTAACCACCACAACATTTTCCTCTAATGATATTGTCACCACAGGTATACTTTATGGCGATCTCTATGGAAAGCAATTTTGCCCCCTCCCACCCAGGGCCTCCAAGGGAGAAGAATAAATGACTATGAGCAAGCAATGTTAGTACTACCATGGGTTCTTCGTGTGTCAATTCCCAATGTTTTCTAATAATCGCTCTTCCCGGGGAGGAAACTTACATGCAAATTCCGCAATCCCGCCCCAGTAGCTTGTTATGTATTTGACAGCAGACCTTGAAATGTTATTTTCCTACCATTGTGAGATTAAGACCCAAATTAAATGGAAAAAATAAATCAAATGTTTCTTTGCTTTTTGTGCTATGCAGAGCAAAAGCCTACCAAATAGCCAGTTTTTATGACAACTTATAGCCTGAAAAAATAATTGTTTAAGCAGTTATCACTGAGTTTGCAATTCACGGTTTATTGTTTTGTGACAAGTCTGTTTCCATTTCTATGTCAGTCACTTCCCGATCACTTAAAGAGATAATCCAACTGCCTAAATTAGTGGTTCTCAACCTGTGGGTCAGGAACCTTTTGGGGGTCGAATGACCATTTCACAGGGGTGGCCTAAGACCATGAGAAAAGACAAATTTCCATGGTGTTAGGAATTAAAGCTTCTATTCTGGCACCTTGGAATATATTTTTACAATCCAACCAATCAGGGGTTTACAGGAGGAGGGTTTCCTCTGACCTTCCTGCCAATCAGCTTAAAGCTCTGTTGGGAGAATTGGAACTTGACTTATGGTTGGGTTCTTTTAAACCTGAAACTTCTTTTTAAAAAGAAGGGAATTTTTTTCCTTATACAGTGATACCTTGTCTTACAAACTTAATTGGTTCCGGAACAAGGTTCTTAAGGTGAAAAGTTTGTAAGACAAAGCAATGTTTCCCATAGGAATCAATGGAAAAGCTATTAATGCGTGCAAGCCCCAAACTCACCCCTTTTGCCAGCCAAAGTGCCTGTTTTTGCGCTGCTGGGATTCCTCTGAGGCTCCCCTCCATGGGAAACCCTACCTCCACGTTTTTGCAATGCTGCAGGGGAATCCCAGCATCGCAAAAATGAGCGCTTCGCTGGCAACGGAAGTCCGGAGGTGGGGTTTCCAGAGAGGGGAGCATCAGTGAAATCGCAGCATCACAAAAACACCAAAATCCTCGAAACCCCACTTCCGTACCTCTGTGTTTTTGCTATGCTGCGATTTCACTGAGGCTCCCCTCGCTGTGAAACCCCACCTCCGCACTTCCATTGCCAGCAAAGCGCCCATTTTTGCGCTGCTGGGATTCCCCTGCAGCATCACAAAAACACGGAAGTCTGGAGGTGAGGTTTCCCATGGAGGGGAGCCTCAAGGGAGTCCCAGCAGCGCAAAAACGGGTGCTTCGCTGGCAACGGAAGTCTGGAGGTGGGGCATCCCAGCAGTGGCGGTGGGTTTGTATGGTGAAAATAGTTTGTAAGAAGAGGCAAAAAAATCTTAAACCCCAGGTTTGTATCTCGAAAAGTTTGTATGACGAGGCGTTTGTAAGACGAGGTATCACTGTATATTCATTCATTCATTCATTCATTCATTCATTCTTATTTATTTTGACTTCTATGCCGCCCAGTCCCAAAGGGACTGCTGCTCAGACACTATACTTTTCTGCCCACACCGAAAAAAAATTAGAGGGAACACTGTTCCAAGCAGGAAACAATAATGGCTGTCAAACTCGCGCCTACTAGAAAGGAGAAAGTATAAATAGTTACAACTGCCCGCACTTTCTCCAGCTACTCGCACCTAATTGATTAGAGTACTAGCAGAGTTATCGTTCCGACAGACTGCAAATAAAACAGTTTCGTTCCAACGCGCTGCCCCCTATTGCATTCTTTACAATATGCATCTCTGCGTCTCCGACACATGTACCCGTGAGATTTGGCTTTTGTGCAGGCACAGGAAACAAAATCTCGTGTGAGGATGATCGTACAAGAGAGATTTTGCCATTTTTCAGTGGTTCTTTGCTTCCGTGCATGCTCAGAAGCAAAGAAATTGCGGTGGGAAATCAGCAAAATCTCCCGCGCAAGAATTTCCTTGCACGAGATTTTGCTTCCTATCTATGGTGGGCCGAGTACTCTGCCAGAGAAAACGGACTCCTGATGTTACATTCTCAGACTGAAGCACATAGGCTTCAGTCAGGTCCTCTATTCTGGAGGGAAAATACTAACTGCTGAGTGGCTAGACTGTCTGGCAGCTCCAGTAATGGGCTGCCAAAATTTTTACTGTCACACTGTGGGTGTGGCTTATTTTGTGTGTGTGGCTTAATAGACATGGGACTGGGTAGGAGTGGCTTGCCGGCCATGTGACCAGGTGGGAGTGGCTTGAACACTCATTATCGTTCAAGAGAACTGTTAAATCTTCAACTTAGAAACCTTAACAGTGTCACTCTCTGGGGTGACAATTTGCTTCGTGTTTCTCGTGCTCTCCTTCCTGGGTCGTCCCCTCCACCTCAGGCTGGTGCTGCCAGAAGCATAAATGCTGCCAGCGCCGTTTCCACCCATGCCTTCTGCTTGCGCCTCAGGCAGGAGGTGGCCACGTGAGGCTGGAGGGGAGCTGGGCAGGAGAGAGGGAAGCTTGGTCAAGGCCAGGAAGGAGGAAAGAGGAAAAAAGCGAGGAGCACAGACACAGCAGCAGCAGAAGGGGAAAAAAGGAGAGACCAGTAATCCAGGAAGTGACAGCCGCCGATCAGCTGGAGCTGCGCACACATCTTCATTTCCACCAGTGGAACTGCGTTCCACCCCATCCTGCCTCCTACCCACCCCTGGGCAGCTCCCTATAAAAGGGCTGGCTGTTAGAAAGGGTTGTAAATAATTGCCAAATAAAGAGCTGTTGTTTTGACGCCACTTCTGTCTGTCTCTTCCATTCACCCTATCTAACACCCAACCTCTGTTTTTGGCTGTGATGGCCTCCTGCAACCTTCTGCCAGTGAAAACAGAGTTCCGTTTTTTCTGGCAGAGGTACCACAGTTCCGGTCCTTCGCTGTTTCTATGATGGCTCTGTCGTCCAGATCTAAGCACCCCTTAGGCTTGAATTTGACACCCTAGACCTAGATTCTACGCAAGTCTTTCTATGCTAAAATTGCAGATTCCCGTATTCAGGCTTCCACTGAGAAAAAGTTAGTTAATGCCTGCATTTTTTCTCTCCATTCTGCACAGTTTGCAGAGGCATTTTGGCCAAAGGCAGCTGGACATGATGTTCAGACTTCTAAAAATTTTCTTTGGAAAAAAGAGAGATGAAAACATTGCCCATATGCACTTCTCTACAGCTGATTTTTGTGAACAGATAGCAGAAATTGACATTTTTGCAGCCGCTTACAGATAAAAGTTGTAGGCTATATTGCGGTCTGAACTGCAAATGCAGACTTTCATGGACTCGTGGTGTGATCAAATCACATCCTTTTAATCACTTTGGAGTTTATTTTTTGTACTGCTACTTTAAGAACGAGAATCTTCAGAAATGCAAGCCTGCAAATTTCTGGATGGGTTTTTCTTCAGCCCATTTAAAAGAGAAAGGAAACTATGTCTTTTCAGCTTCACAAGATCTTTATTTATTTTGAAATTTTAAGCAATATACAGCAAAGGAGTGGGTTTTTTTAGAGTTGTTTTCAAAAGGGTTTAAATGCTAAGGCTTTGTGAAACTGCTTTAAGGGAAGTCTTTGAAATTAATTAGAAAGAACATCATGTGAGAAAAACCTGTTTTGTTTACATTTGAATGCAAAGCAAGACTTTGAAGGTCAATTACTAAAAGCACAAGAAGATTGCTTTAATGCAGTGCTGCTTAATTATTTTTTGTTATGCCCCCCTAGGAAGAAGTAAACATTTTGTGCCCCCTCCCCCCCCCAAAAATTCTCTGTCAGGACGATTGTTTGCAACATGTTTTCCCTGAAAAAGCTCAAGCGGCTTATCAGCGTGATTGGGGTGTGATGTGTTTAAGTGACGCCTTAATTTATTTGGCTTCATTATTTTTATTA
Source organism: Erythrolamprus reginae (assembly GCF_031021105.1). NCBI lineage: Eukaryota > Metazoa > Chordata > Lepidosauria > Squamata > Dipsadidae > Erythrolamprus > Erythrolamprus reginae. The sequence continues at coordinate 26,196,046 of NC_091953.1, read as the reverse complement.
TTATTATTATTTTATTATTTATTGGATTTGTATGCTGCCCCTCTCCGCAGACTCGGGACAGCTAACAACAGTGATAAAAAACATGTAACAATACAATTTAATAAAACAACTAAAAACCCTTATTATAAAAAACCAAACATACACACAAACATACCATACATAACTTGCAATGGCCTAGGGGAAGGAATATCCTAACTCCCCCATGCCTGGCGACAAAGGTAGGTCTTGAGTAATGAAAGACAAGGAGGGTGGGGGCCGTTCTAATCTCTGGGGGGAGTTGATTCCAGAGGGCTCGGGCCACCACAGAGAAGGCTCTTCCCCTGGGGCCCGCCAAATGACATTGTTTGGCCGACGGGACCCGGAGAAGGCGAACTCTTTGGGACCTTATCGGCCGCTGGGATTCGTGCGGTAGAAGGCAGTTCCGGATGTATTCTGGCCCAATGCCATGTAGGACTTTAAAGGTCATTACCAACACTTTGAATTGTGACCGGAAACCGATCGGCAGCCAGTGCAGGCTGCAGAGTGTTGCAGAAACGTGTGCGAATCTAGGGAGCCCCACGATGGCTCTCGTGGCCGCATTCTGCACGATCTGAAGTTTCCAAACACTTTTCAAAGGTAGCCCCATGTAGAGAGCATTGCAGTAATTGAACCTCGAGGTGAGTGACTGTGAGCAATGACTCCCTGTCCAAATAGGGCCGCAACTGGTGCACCAGGCGAACTTGGGCGAACGCCCTCCTCGCCACAGCCGAAAGATGATGTTCCAATATCAGCTGTGGATCAAGGAGGATGCCCAAGTGCTGTCCACTGCCAACATTTTTAGACACAGTAAACATACCAGTACTTCCTCGTCTCCCACCGTAGTCACAGTGAACCCAAGCGCTACATAAGCTTCGTCATATTTCCTTTTATTTTTGTTTTCAGTAAATTTCTAAGTTTTATGCTAAAGAGGTGAAATTAACAAAGAAATCTAAGACCTATACCAGTGATGGCAAACCTTGCAGTCGCAGGAAGAGTAGAAGGACCAAAGTGAGGTGCAAAGAACTTGAGACCCGACAAATCTGTTACAATAACCATGAACAGATGTCAGTGATCCCTCCCACTGATAGACAACCTGCTCTCATGTCATGTCAGTGCACAGGTGGGATGAAGATACATAAGGTGTTTAAGACTGATACCTGGCTGTCCGTCTGTTTGTCTGAATATTTCTCAACTTTAGTAATTTTAAGATGTGTGGAGTTTAGTTTCAGAATTCTTTCATCCGTCCGTCCGTCCGTCCGTCCGTCCATCCATCCATCCATGCCATGCCATGCCATGCTCTTCAATTCCATTCCATTCCATAGCGGATTGCACTTACTGCTGCTACAGGTGTGCTATGCGCGCAGCTTCAGGTCATGATGTGCGCAAAAATGCATTCCAGTGTTTTTGCTTCTGCGCATGTGCAGCAAAATCTTGCAAGTGGATGCGTATGTGTATGAGATTTCAGTGGGGTTTTTTTGCTTCTGCACATGCGCAGAAGCAAAAAATCACCATAATGTCTCTTGCGCGGGCGTCCCCTTGCGAGATTTTGCTTCCTGAGCATGCACAGAAGCAAAAAAACACTGGGACATACAGGCGCGCATGCCAGAGACCCGAAGCTGCATGTGCAGCTCAACTTTTACTACCAGGGCGGCGCCCTTATCTGTACTGGTAGTAATCCAACACTGATTCCATCCCATCCCATCCATCCATCCATCCATCTGCTTATAATTATAATTGGAAAGGTTGAGAACCACTGCTCTAAGTACTGTGCCACCATGGTTCTTATGGATTAGGAACATATTCCGCATTAGGATCTCTGATGCTACATTTTTTTAAAAAAAAACTCCATCTGGAAGCTTTTTCCATTTCCCCCCCCCTGAATAATACAGTTTTGACTCTTTCCCTAACACAATTAATTAATAGTGACATGAACAAGCCAGAAAACAAAAAAAGCAACTGAGAAAATTTGCACCTAACAGCTACTCTTCTAATTAAGAGCCAATACAGGCTAAATTAGAAACAGCAATTAATATTTCTGAGTGGGCTAACTATACATAGTATTTGACATATTACCAATCAACAACTTCCCAAAACTCCAGCAAGAAGGACCTTAGGTTTCCCACCCTGACAAATTTCAGTCTCATTTAATTTGTGTAAGCGTTCTTAAACTCCTTGAACTTTCTCTACACAGTCTGCTGTGTGCAACAGAGAAGTGTGATGGCACCAACAGGCATTTGCATGTATTTGTACTTTGGCTATTTGTATTTTAGTAAGATGCTAAGCTCAAAGGATCTGGATGATTCCGCCAATTATTAAATCTATTATGCAAGTGAAAGAAAGCCCTTGGGATTGATTGTGGCCTACTTCGTGTTTTATTTCTTGCCATTCATTTGAAATTAACATAAACACTGAAAGATTTAGGACTCTACATCACTCAAAAGCCTCTGGCTTTTATACAAGCTGGCATCCTGGATTTGAACCACTTGAAGAGTGATAACAGTTGCTTTGAAATTGAGATGGTTCTCAGAGACTCCAGTCTTCAAAGAGAGGAGCTGACATTTCAAAACCCCAACAATCCTTGCTTGTGCTCTCAGTTCATGGAACGTATAGATTCCATAATGTGACTACTCAGTGTCATGTGCTTATTCTGTACTTAATCAAATAAACACGTTTTCTACAGAAAAATAGGATTTGAGGTGAAAGTTCAATTGAGTTCTTGATGTTATACATAGAGGGATAAAAGCCTTGTTTCCCCTTAAACCAATGGTTCTCAACCTTTCTAAGGCCACGACCTTTAATACAGTTCCTCGTATTTTGGTGACCCCCAACCATAAGTCTAGCGCCAATTCTCCCAACCGAACTTTGAGCTGATTGGCAGGAAGGGCAGAGAGACGCCCCCACTGTAAACGCCTGATCGGTCGGATTGTAAAAATATGTTCCAAGATGCCAGAATAGAAGCTTTAGTTCCTAATACCAGGAGAAATTTGTCTTTCCCCAGGGTCTCAGGCGACCCCCATGAAATGGTCATTCGACTCCCAAAGGGGTCCCGACCCCCAGGTTGAGAACCACTGCCTTAAACCATAGTATGCGGAAGCAAGAAATCTACTGTGCTTGATTGAATCTGTTTTGAAAGTACAGTGTTCCCTCGATTTCCGTGGGTTCAAACTTCGCGGAAAGTCTATACCATGGTTTTTCAAAAATATTAATTAAAAAATACTTTGCGGGGTTTTTCCCTATACCACAGTTTTTCCCACCCGATGACATCATATGTCATCGCCAAACTTTCGTCTGCCTTTAAAAAATATTTTTTTAAATAAACTTTAATAAATAAACATGGTGAGTAATAATAAGAATGGTTGCTAAGGGAATGGAAAATTGCAATTTAGCGGTTTTAAGTGTTAAGGGAAGGTTTGTGATACTGTTCATAGACAAAAATAGTGTATTTACTTCCGCATCTCTACTTCGCGGAAATTCAACTTTCGCGGGCGGTCTCAGAACGCATCCCCCGTGAAAAGCGAGGGAACACTGTACTTCCTTTATTTGTGTCTATGTTTACGTCAGTGGTGGGTTGCTACTAGTTTGACCCGTTATGGAGAACTGGTAATGGCGGTGCGAAGCTCCACCCATCCAAATGGACATCATCAAAAAATGCTCTGCATAGTAGCAAAGGTAAGAAGTACCCACTACTGTGTGCCCATACATAGAATATTTGCATACAAAAATGGTTGTGAGATGTGTTCTTCAGCAACTTTTAGAGAAAAATCCTATGCAAGTAATTTATTATTAGGAAATATTTATCTAACATTATGTATGTCATAAAATTCAGCAGCAAACAAAACCAATAGCAAAGGTAAGTGGAACCCTCTACTGGTTTATATGTATGCCCATACATAGAATATTTACATAGAAAAATGGTTGCAAGATGGGTTCTTCAGCCACTTTTAGAGGAAAATCCTATGCAAGTAATTTATTATTAGGAAATATTTATCTAACATTATGTATTTCATAAAATTCAACAGCAAACAGAAATATGCTCTTAACACACAACAAGGAGATTGAGTATTCTTCTTTACTGCTCTGCAACAGATACATCTGGAGTGAAAAATCAAGTTGTCTGACTTACGATTGGCTGTCTTGCTTTGATCGCTCTGGACTCTGTCACTTGATTTGCTTGAGATTGAGGAGACACTGGAGCTCCTGACAAAACCAAACGTGGCGAGTTTAGCTGGTGGCAACCGTGAATAACCAGGAGGGCGAAGTCCGGACTGACAGGGCTTTGGGAGATTCGATTTTGTAGCACTTGGGCTTGGGCCTTTTTTAAGATCAGCTGGAAAATAAAATAAAATTATTGCATGCATTTTTTTAAAAAAGTTGAGATATATTGTTGGATCTTGTCAGAAGAAACAAGAATGGCATTGAAAAGAAAACTATCCCTTGGAACGTCTTGACCATCCCAAATTTATATGTACTATGCTGTACATCCAATATGTAAGACAATTTATTTAGTAATAAATGTTACATGGCCACCCATCTCACAAGAAGTAACTCATAGAAGATTGAAACATAGAAGATTGACGGCAGAAAAAGACCTCATGGTCCATCTAGTCTGCCCTTATATTATTTCCTGTATTTTATCTTAGGATGGATATATGTTTATCCCAGGCATGTTTAAATTCAGTTACTATGGGTTTACCAACCACGTCTCCTGGAAGTTTGTTCCAAGCATCTACTACTCTTTCAGTAAAATAATATTTTCTCACGTTAATTCTGATCTTTCCCCCAACTAACCTCAAATTGTGCTCCCTTGTGTTCACTTTCCTATTAAAAACACTTCCCTCCTGAACCTTATTTAACTCTTTAACTCTGGACAGCATATAGCAGTGATGGCGAACCTTTTTTTCCCCTTGGGTGCCGAAAGTGTCCATGCACACACTATCATGTGCCCACACCCATAATGCAATGATCCTCCCACATGTCCCACCCACTGCACATGCGAACACAACCCCCACTGTTTTGGCCTCACACCCTAAAACAGCAGCGGGAGGGGGGGGAGCCTCTTTCCCCAAATGGAGCCGTGAAAAAAGTTGAATTCCAGTGTAGGAAATGATTTGAGATTAAAACTATCAATTCTGTAGTATCCTTATGCATACTATATCTGGAATAAAGTATTACTTGCATGGACCATGGTTAATTATTATTTGCCTATAGGCATTTCATTACCCAACTAGGTAACATCATCAGTGCTGTTAAGTATGGGGTTTGTTCCCTGTTTAAATATATCAGCTTGCTCTGCCTGTGTTGGTGAGGATGTGGTTTTCTCCTTGGTAGTTCTTGATTTCTTTTTTACCAAGAAAATGGCATCCTCACCAAGCTACTATATCAGAGTTTGTTGCATAAATCAAATCCAAAAGCACACACGGATGACTGATTCAGATGGATTCATTAACTTCTTTATATATATAATAATATATATATAATACCGCAAGTAGTTATTTCCAAGTAAACACAAGGCAGGAGAGAGTAGTTAATTTCATTTCACAGTTCAGAGCAGACAGAGTACAGAGTGGGCTGAGCCATGCCCAGCCATCTACTTTAAGTTTCAGTTTCAATTATCTGCACAGACTCAGACATGTTTAAGCTATCATTGGCTGTCTTAGTTGTTAAGCCTATTCATTGGCTGACCTTGTTACCATGTGTCTCCTAGTTCTTGAATATTTTAATATACAGTGATACCTTGTCTTACGAACTTAATTGGTTCTGGGACGAGGTTTGTAAGGTGAAAAGTTTGTAAGATGAAACATTGTTTCCCATAGAAATCAATGGAATGCGTGCAAGCCCAAAACTCACCCCTTTTGCCAGCCGAAGCACCCGTTTTTTGCGCTGCTGGGATTCCCCTGAGGCTCCCCTCCATGGGAAACCCGACCTCCAGACTTCCATGTTTTTGTGATGCTGCAAGGGAGTCCCAGCAGGGGAATCCCAGCAGCACAAAAACGGGTGCTTTGCTGGCAACAGAAGTCTGGAGGTGAGGTTTCCCAGCGAAGGGAGCCTCAGCGAAATTGCAGCATTGCAAAAACACAGGAGTCCTCGAAACCCCACCTCCAGACTTCTGTGTTTTTGTGATGCTGTGATTTCTCTGAGGCTCCCCTCGCTGGGAAACCCTACCTCTGGACTTCCATTGCCAACGAAGCGCCCGTTTTTGTGCTGCCGGGATTCCCCTGCAGCATTGCAAAAACACGGAAGTCCAGAGGTGGTATTTCCCATGGAGGGGATCCTCAGGGGAATCCCAGCAGTGCAAAAGCGGGCGCTTCGCTGGCAACAGAAGTCCAGAAGCGGAGCATCCCAGTGGCAGCGGCTTGGGTTTGTAAGGTGAAAATAGTTTGGAAGAAGAGGCAAAAAAATCTTAAACCCCGGGTTTGTATCTCGAAAAGTTTGTATGAAGAGGGGTTTGTAAGACAAGGTATCACTGTACTATATATAAACAGGGAGCAAATCAAGGGAATACAAAGGACTCCATAGTTCAACCCTGAGCTACATATATTATCTTCTACCATACTTTTAGTTTTCCTATTTGAAAAGGCACATGATACAGCTATTAGAAAGTGCAGAAGAGGGCAGCCAAAGTGATAAGAAAACCTCAAACATCTTCTTCATGAGAAATTGCCAGAATATCTGTGACTCTTCAGCTTATACAAAGGCTGACTATGGTGATGTATAAATGCCTGCATAGTGTGGAGATAACTGACAGAGAGAAATATCTCTCTCTAAATAAAAGACCAGGGATCATCCCAAAATATGCTGATGACGAACAATTTGCATACTTTTAAAGGGAGATTAAATTCATAGGGGATATGAATCAAATGTACCGTGTTTTTTGGAGTATAAGACACACCGGAGTATAAGGTGCACCTTAATTTTTGGGAAGGAAAATAGGGAAAAGAATCTGCTTACCAGGTATTCATCTGGTTAGCATCCTTAGCCAGCACATTATTTTATCCCCTGGTTAGGGCTTTAAAAAACTTTATTTGGAGAGAGTAACAATGAAAGAGCTTGCAAGCCAGTAAGAGCTGGGAACATTATTAGCACCTGGAAAGAAACATTCAGAGCAAGTAGAGCAATGGAAAAAACCCTGCAAAGACTTAGGGCTTGGAAAACATTTTTCGCAGAGAGTAACAATGAAAGAGCTTGCAAGCTGGTAAGACCTGGGCACATCGTTAGCATCTGGTTAGGGCTGGAAAGAAACTTATCCAGAGCAAGTTAGTGCAATGAAAAAAAAACCCTGCAAAGATTTAGGGTTTGGAAAAAAGCCTTTGCAGAGAGAAACAATGAAGATCGTTAGCAGCTTGTTAGGGTTGAAAAATAGCTACATTCAGAGTATAAAACGCACCAGCCTATTTTAGGGAGGGAAAAGGTGTGTCTTATACTTCAAAAAATATGGTAACCTTCAACATTGGAGTGGTATGGGAACAATAATAGGAAATATGTATCTTGTGAACATCACAGACAAATCCAGTGGGGAGGAAGAAAATGCTGGATTAAAATGGACCTTGATCTAGTCCAGCAAGGCTAAATGCACTAGAATACATTAAATGAATGGCAGGACCATTATGACTAGGCTGTTGCACCTGTTATGAAAGAAAGTAAATGTCAGGCAAGGCAAATAATTTTGAAGCATCCCCTACATGGAACTGCATTTTTTCAGTGACAGTTCAGTAAAAATTTAATATAAGCTTCTAACAAAGAGTTACAGCGAAGGCACTTACTATTTAATAACTTCGTTCGTTAGAATTCCCCAACCATCTTTTCAGCAGTACTGAGTGCTCACATATTATATTTATTAGGTGCACACAAATAATTGATCTGTACACTCTTAAAATTTGCATATAACATTCAACATTTTATGTAAACTCTTCCTTCAGGGTGGCCCTGACTTGGTTAGCCTTTTGTAAAGCTTTAAAGATGTCGCTATGCGCCCAAGCCTGAAGTCCTGAAAGTGTTAGGGGTCCTGTTTCTTGGTAGCACTGTTATTTTTTAGGTAATTATTATGGCAATCTTCTCTTGTTGAGTATTTTTCTTTTTTATGTGTTTTTATGATATTATTTATTGTGATATTGTTTGACACCCAAATCAATTGGTTTGAGGACAGCAGCTATAGACATTGAATAAATAAATAAAATTATATACGATTCAATATTTTGTACAATTGATGTACACTGCATATTAAGGATCAACAATGCACTACCTATGAGTCCAGTGTAAATTATGCTTGTATCGGTGCTAACCAAGATGCTGCTTCCTCTGATTTTAATTGTTTGAATTATTTGGATGAGGCTAAGCTATGACTCACCCTTGTTAAAGGAGCCCTTAATTTGAATCATTTTGTTTCTGACGTTAACTATATGCAAACATTGTGGCTGATTTAGAAGATATTTTCAGTGTCCCTGGAACCACATCCACATTTCACAACAGCAAGTTTCTTCAACATTTACATGACCTATAAAGCCCTCCATGGCACTGGACCAGATTATCTCAGGGACCGCCTTCTGCTGCACGAATCCCAGCAACCAGTTAGGTCTCACAGAGTGGGCCTTCTCCGGGTCCCGTCAACTAAACAATGTTGTTTGGCGGGGCCCAGGGGAAGAGCCTTCTCTGTGGCGGCCCCGGCCCTCTTGAACCAACTCCCCCCGGAGATTAGAATTGCCCCTACCCTCCTCGCCTTTCGTAAGCTCCTTAAAACCCACCTCTGCCATCAGGCATGAGGGAACTGAGATACTCTTTCCCCCTAGGCCTTTACAATTTATGCATGGTATGTTTCTTTGTAGATATGATTGGTTTTAAAATAAGGGTTTTTTAGTTGTTGTAGTATTGGATTTACATGCTGTTTTTATTATTGTTGTTAGCCACCCCGAGTCTACGGAGAGGGGCGGCATACAAATCAAATAAAATAAAATAAAATAAAATAAACAAACAAACAAACAAATTAAATAAACAATTAAACAATTAAACAATTAAACAATCAAATAATCAAATAATTAAGTAATAAATAAATTGGGATAAATTAATTATTAAAGTGAAAAACTTTTGTTATGAGTATTCAGTAGGCTCCATCTTGCTGTTCAAAAGCCCATTTATAGGTTTCTTCTCTGTGGAATGTGAGAACTTTGAAAAAAGAATACAAAATTATATTTAAAACATGCTTAATTCTTTTCTTTTTTTTGCTCTAATTGATGTTTTAATTAATGCATTTTAATCATAAACATCTCTTTTTTCAGATCTACCAAAATAAGCAGAACAATTATTCAAAATGATCATCGTCAGAATACTCTTAGCTTCTGGCTGTTTGAAGATGCCCACAGATTTAATCATTATACCATAGTATAATGTATGTATTCTACAAAAATTCTACATAGTATGTATTCTACAAAAATCAGTGTCTTTGTAAGTTCTTGTCTGAAAACATTTCCAGATAAACATTCTCTATAATGAGGTAAATATTCTGGTACTCTAATGACACCTGCAAATGATAACAGAGAATTTCTCTTGGCATCCAGAAATAATTTGTATACCTACCAGACCCATCCTAGGAAATCAAGATGGTCTGCAACAAGTATTGATTAATGGCTGCATTCTGGACTATTTGTAGTCTCCGAACGCTTTTCAAAGGTAGCCCTGTGAAAAGCGCATTGCAGTACCATAGTTTTATTAGCATAAGCCACCCAGAGTCATTTTGATATGAGATATGGGGCAAATAAATTTAATTAATTAATTAATTAATAATAAATAAAGACTATCAAAAACTCAGATAAGAAACAAAGGCCAACACAGTGTGAAACTAAATAACGTATTAATTCTCTGAGGTATTTCAGTTTCAGCTACTTTATACAGTAGATAAACACCATTAGTTTTGCTTAAGAGCCATTATACTCCACAACATGCAAGACTTCCGTGCTCCCTGTATGAAGATAAAAATCTTTATTACTGCATCTGAACCTGTGGCAGGACGCATTCATTATTTAAAGAAATATTTAGTGGTTCTAGCATATACTGCAAATACTTAGATCCTTCATGATGAAGCTGCCTTCTTTCGGAAGTCTAGATTCTGGCTCAATATTACTCACATTAGGTTTAAGAATAAAGTTATCAGAAAATTTTACTTATCTTCTTGCTAAATCCCTGCAGCACTTTAATTCTTCATTCCTCTTAATTTAGGACAGTCATAGGAATACTGGTAGCTTTATTAAGCTAAAGGGCAACCAAGCATTTCTCTCCCACCCCCCAACACACCCAACCTTTAAGGAAGAGTTCGGTTCCACTGACATTTATTGATTTTTTTTAAGCTCATATGAGAGGTTTCCAGTTGAGCTAAAACTGAGAGCCCATAAAAAGCTGTTTATATTTTGTCCTTTAAATTTAATGTAACTCTGTACTTTGGAAATGTTCTAATATAAATTCAAGAAGCAAAAAAATAATGCAGAAAAGAAGAACAATTCCTATCTTTGGGCTACTTACTAAAGTTCTGGATGTAGCTCCAGAGTTTCTTTCTATAATTTGTTGTGCCTTAGGGTAGGGATTACATGGAAAATAATTAAGAATACTTAAGAACCATTTTCTACTTAAGAACCCGAGCCTGGAAAATTTTCCCAGGAAATTTGAGAGCAGCACGAAGGCCCGGCCAATTTCCTGCCATTCCCGGCCATCTCAGGTTTTTCTGGGCTGCCAGAGGAGCCTTTTGTTGGCGCTTAAGGAGGCTTTGCCAGTCCAGAGCGAACGAAGCATTTTCCTTTCTCTGGGTGCTTGGACAGGGAATAAACCTCTGCCAGCGCCCAGAGAAAAGAAATGCTCCTTTCGCTCTGGGCAGCCGAGGAGTCACAGTGAAGGAAAAGCGCTGGCTACAAAGCGAGCGAGAGGAGAGGGGAGCCCTTCAGCATGGGAAGGAAGAGGCAGCAGGTAGCAGCAGCAGCAGCCAGTTTATGGGAGGCAGTGTATGGGAGGCAGCCTTGCGCTGGGTGTATTGGAGGCGTGTGTTCCTCCTCAACACCTCAGAATCCCTCTTTTTTTTTTAAGCCTTAAAGTTTTGGATTTTTTTTTATTCACCTCACCTCACCTTCCTTCGGCAGCGACAGTCCTCCTCCTCTTCTTCCTCCACCTCCTCCCACCCAAATTCCGAGCTATTATTTCTTTCCTAATGGGTTTGCATACATTATTTGCTTTTACATTGATTCCTATGGGAAAAATTGCTTCTACTTAAGAAGGTTTCTACTTAAGAACCTGGTCATGGAATGAATTAAGTTATTAAGTAGAGGTACCACTGTATCTCTCTCCTATGCTATACATTGGGGTTTTGTTTCCAAACTGAAGAATTTTGCACTTGCCTCTATCGAATTTCACCAGTTGTTTTAGAAACATAGAAACATAGAAATATAGAAAACTGACGGCAGAAAAAGACCTCATGGTCCATCTACTCTGCCCTTATACTATTTTCTGTATTTTATCTTAGGATGGATATACGTTTATCCCAGGCATGTTTAAATTCAGTTACTGTGGATTTATCTACCATGTCTGCTGGAAGTTTGTTCCAAGGATCTACTACTCTTTCAGTAAAATAATATTTTCTCATGTTGCTTTTGATCTTTCCCCCAACTAACTTCAGATTGTGCCCCTTGTTCTTGTGTTCACTTTCCTATTAAAAACACTTCCCTCCTGGACCTTATTTAACCCTTTAACATATTTAAATGTTTCGATCATGTCCCCCCTTTTTCCTTCTGTCCTCCAGACTATACAGATTGAGTTCATTAAGTCTTTCCTGATACGTTTTATGCTTAAGACGTTCCACCATTCTTGTAGCCCGTCTTTGGACCCGTTCAGTTTTCTCAATATCTTATTGTAGGTGAGGTCTCCAGAACTGAACACAGTATTCCAAATGTGGTCTCACCAGCACTCTATATAGCGGGATCATAATCTCCCTCTTCCTGCTTGTTATACCTCTAGCTATGCAGCCAAGCATCCTACTTGCTTTCCCTACCGCCTGACTGCACTGTTCACCCATTTTGAGACTGTCAGAAATCACTACCCCTAAATCCTTTTCTTCTGAAGTTTTTGCTAACACAGAACTGCCAATTTGTCTGTTTTAAGACCAGTCTACAGTTTATTTCCATTTTCTGGCTCTCTCGTCCAATTTGATATTCTCTGCAAATGTCCTAAGCATTTCTTCCATCACTTCATCCATGTTATTAACACACATACATATGAAAAAAGTGCAGGGCCCAGGGCACCGTTCAATACCTACCTCTCTACTTTGATGATTCTTTGACTTTGAAGCCAGCTACATATTAATTTAACATGTAGCTAGCTCCACAGCTGGGTGTGTGGCATGACATATTAACTGTGTCATGCACACAGTCCACACTTACCTAGCACATTGCTGCTTTGGCTGTCTCTCAAGGTCAGGATAATAACATATGGTGCACCCCTACCAAGCATCTCTACTCTGCGGTAGCCGACTCTTTGCATAAGCAAGCGATGCCCATCAATTCTCTTTTACTTTTTTCTTGATGCCATGCAAAATGGCTCATGTTCCTGAGAAATAATGAATGTAGAAGCGCAGCCTAAGGTTTGCATCACATCATCTGTTTTCTCTGTAGGACAATTAAGTAGCTTTCATCGTTTCAACAGCACAATAAAAACACTACGACTGATAAAAAGAGATAAGAAACTGAGGAACACCATGTCAAACTAAAGGAAAATGTATTGGCAGAGATTTAAAAAGTCACTCTTTAATATATTAGTTGGGGTTTTAGAGTTTTAGAACTCCTCTGATTATCGCACGAATCCCAGCGGCCGATAAGGTCCCACAGAGTTGGCCTTCTCCGGGTCCCGTCGACTAAACAATGTCGTCTGGCGGGCCCCAGGGGAAGAGCCTTCTCTGTGGCGGCCCCAGCCCTCTGGAATCAACTCCCTCCGCAGATTAGAACTGCTCTCCCTCCTGGTCTTCCGTAAACTACTTAAGACCCACCTATACCGCCAGGCATGGGGGATTTGAGACATCTTTCCCCCAGGATCATTATAATTTATGTTTGGTATGTATGTGCTGTTTGGTTTTTAATTATGATAGGGTTTTTAGTTATTTTTAATATTAGATTTGTGCCATTATAATATTGTTTTTATCCTTGTTGTGAGCCGCCCCGAGTCTTCGGAGAGGGGTGGCATACAAATCTAATAAATTGAATTGAATTGAATTGTAAATAGACAGGGTGAGTCAGAAGAATCTGCGAGTGTGATGTGCTAGACCAGTGTTTCCCAACCTTGGCAACTTGAAAATATTTGGACTTCAACTCCTAGAATTCCCCAGCCAGCGAATGCTGGCTGCGGAATTCTGGCGTTTGAAGTCCAAATATCTTCAAGTTGCCAAGATTGGGAAACACTGTGCTAGACCAATGATGGCGAACCTAGTTTTCCTTGGGTGCCAAAAGAGCGTGGGCATGTGCCCTCACCCACAATTCATTGCCTGGGGAGGGAAAAAACAGCTTCTCCTGACCCCAAGAGGCCCTCTGGAGGCCAGAAATGGCCTGTTTCCCAACTTCTGATAGGCCCAGAAGGCTTGTGTTTCACCCTCCCCAGGCTCCAAAGGCTTCCCTGGAGCCCAGGGAGGGTAAAACCGCCTCCCACAACGCCCCAGAAGCTCTCTGGAAGCCCAAAACGCCCTCCCACAGCCTCTGTGCGAGCCAAAAATCAGTTGGCCAGCACACACATGCACACTGAAGCTGAGCTAGGGCAACAGTCCTATCGCATCTCAGACATCAACACCCTTGAAAATGTCCAAAGATACTTCACCAGAAGAGCCCTTCACTCCTCCACTCGAAACAGAATACCCTACGAGACTAGACTTTCAATCCTGGACCTAGAAAGCCTAGAACTAAGACGCCTTAAACAAGATCTAAGTATTGCCCACAAAATCATATGCTGCAACGTCCTGCCTGTTGGCGACTACTTCAGCTCCAACCACAACAACAGAAGAGCACACAACAGATTTAAACTTAATATTAACTGCTCCAAACTTGACTGTAAAAAATATTACTTCAGCAACCGAGTTGTTGAAGCGTGGAACTCATTACCAGACTCCGTAGTGTCATCCCCAAACCCCCAAACCCCCACGGCTGACCTATCCAGATTCCTAAGAGGTCAGTAATTTTACAAGTGCACTAGAGTGCCTTCCGTCCCCTGTCCTATTGCTCTCCTATATCTCCTATTCCTTTCTTCTATTCCTATATCTCTTCTTCTATTCTTTCATTGATATGTTCTATTACTATATCTTCTTTTCTATTCTTTCATAGATATATTTTACTATGAGTATATCCTCTATAACCTTCATCATGTATTTTACTATGTGTACCTGTGGCGGCCCCGGCCCTCTGGAATCAACTCCCCCCGGAGATTAGAACGGCCCCCACCCTCCTTGTCTTTCGCAAGTTACTCAAGACCCACCTATATCGCCAGGCATGGGGGAATTAAGACATCTCCCCCAGGCTTTCTTATATTTTATGTTTGGTATGAATGTGTTGCATGGTTTTTAAATTGTTGGGGTTTTTTAATGTAATTTTATTATTAGATTTGTTCCATTGTTATACTGTTTTTATTATTGTTGTGAGCCGCCCCGAGTCTTCAGAGAGGGGCGGCATACAAATCTAAAAATTGATTTGAATTGAATATACCCACTAAAACCCTTATTGTGTATTGGACAAAATAAATAAATAAACAGTCACATGCCAGCAGATATGGCTCCGCATGCCACCTGAGGCACCCATACCATAGGTTCGCCATCACTGTGCTAGACAGTATCAGTATCATATAGAAAGTAAGACACTATAAATATCTGGCAAAGATTGAAGAGGCCTATGTTCATTCCACTCCACTCCACTTCACTTCTATCCTATCCTATCCTAACCAAGCACAATTGCGGTGTTCACATAGCATACTATGCCCAGATGAATAAATTATTCTACAGCTTAACGTGATGACCCAACTAACACAACATGCTAACTCGCGGGAGTTAAGAAACCAGCTGGGTTTCCCACAAAATGCTGAACCATAAGCTAATCAACCTCACTTTAGTCTACTCTAGCAAGTTTACATTCACTATTCTCCTGGAAAAAATAAGTTAATCAAGCCCTATTTTTCATTAGTCTAAATCAGCAGGGATCTAATTGCCAACTGGTTGCTTATATGCCTGGAGTCAGAAAATCCTGTCATTGCAATTGCAGCTGCAATTCTATATTCAATAACTTGAGAGTAAGCTCCATTAAACTCAAGGGGGTTTATTTCTGAGTAGACATAGTAAACTAAACAGTGCATATCAATGTGCAATTTAAATATTCTGTTTTTATATCTGTGTTAAAAGGTTTGAAAAGCAAAGTAGGAACATTTCCAAAAAAGCAAGAAGGCCAAAATATACCGTAACACCTTTTAAGAAATACGCTTGTCTCAATGTTCACATGGGATAATAGATATGAGACATTAAAAAATGGAAGTAACATTTCTCTTTCGAAACAATGGTAAAATGAATGCAGAAGCCATTATGTGAACTAAAAAGCAACAAAACTGAGGTTGACATTTCTCTGTTGCTATTTTGAAACATATAAGAACAACATAGCTTTATGATTATAATGCATGCAATACTTTTTATTGTGTGCAATAACAATTCAATATTTATTTCTTAGTAAAAGGTATTTTTCCTCTTATGCAAAGTGATTTTATGACTCAATACAGGGTTAAAGTACCATTGGAGAATTGAAACTTGTATTTAATCTTTAAATGTATTTATTTTAGTATCACAAACATTTAAAACCCTACAGACTATTTTCCAGGGAATTATGAATTATGGAGCCTTATGATGTCATCATGTCCTCAACATAATCCCTAATTTGATGGAATCATAGTAGTTTTACCCCAAGGGAAAATAAAGCTGAGGCACTAGCAGATTACAGCTCTTATTTTTCTAAACATGTGCAAAAAGGAGATAATGTTCTCAGAGATAGGGGAGGAAATGGTGTAAAATGGATGAGCAGAGTCCTACATTTGCATTAAAATTCATATGATTTGTGGTAGGGATCAAAGTGATGCCAGCAATTGATGAGTGAAAGCAATCTCCCTTTAACTTGCATTCATTTAATATTCAGACAGACAAATCCTACTAGATCATATCTGATTACAAGCATTGTTCATTTTTATGGAGGTGCTTTAAAATTCACAAAACACGAAACCACGTGAATTCTCCAGAAATATTGCAATTGTTCAGTTGCAGTTTCTACTGCCAATAGAGTTAACAGCTCACGTACACAAATAAATATTTTCCCATTACAGTGGTAAGAACGCCTCTACTTACGAACTTTTCTAGATAAGAACCAAGTGTTCAAGATTGTTTTACCTCTTCTCAATAACTATTTTCCATTTACAAACCTGAACCTCTGAAACTATAAGCGGAGAAGGCAGGGAGAAGCCTCCGTGGGGCCTCTGTAGGAATCTCCTGGGGGGAAACGGCCAGAAAAGGCAGGGAGAAGCCTCCATGGGGCCTCTCTAGGAATCTCCTGGGAGGAAACGGCTAGAAAAGGCAGGGAGAAGCCTCCATGGGGCCTCTCTAGGAATCTCCTGGGAGGAAACAGGGCCTCCACCTTCCCTGTGGTTTCCCCAATCACACACATTATTTGCTTTTACATTGATTTCTATGGAAAAAGTTGCTTCTTCTTACAAACTTTTCTACTGAAGAACCTGGTCACGGAACGAATTAAGTTCGTAGGTAGAGGTACCATTGTATATAAACCAGTATGGTGCAGTGGTTAAGATATAAGACACTAGGAAATCATGACTTCTAGTCCCATTTTAGGCATAAAGCCAGCTTGGTGACCTCAGCCCTTGAAAACAGGCAATGGCAAACTATTTCTGAAATTCTGCGAAGAAAACTGCAGAGACTAACCCAGACTAACCCAGGTAGCCATCAGGACTCAACACTGACTTGAAGGCATAAACTAAATATATGAACAAAATAACAATCCACTATTAGATGGATTTACTTAGTGAAAGTAGTGTTGGCAGATGATAGCATGGGGATGGGGAGAAAGCAGATCCCTTGTCATTTTTGCAACACTTACCATGCTACAATACTACAGATTTTACAGGGGTGAGTTCTAACCAGTGAAGGGCTACCAAATTTTTTACTATCACACTGTGGGCGGGACTTATGCAGGACACCCGGTATTTTCTTTCAACATCTTTCATACAAATTGGGTGCTCTGGGGTGGAGCTCCATTTTTGCTACCCTACAGACTTAATCTACACAGTGATCTAATACCCTTTGGGTACAGTATTCCAAATTTCCTTTGCATTGTGATTATGTTCAGTTTATCCATATGACTTATGATTTACTAGCTCAGCCAAACAGATTAATTGATCACCTGAAGTATCGTGATGAAATAGCGTTGAACTGGGTGCTTGAGGATGGAGGCAGCTTGCTGAAGACCTTTGACTGGAAATCAAAATCCTGCTTTTCACAGATGGCAACCTGGAAACAGCGCCAAGTCCTAACTGGGGTTTCAGGATCATTGCTGAGCGATAAAAGTTTGGCGGCACCTCATATTGAGCGTATGGCGGAGGACAAAAATTGTCTTTCATGGGCCTTTCTCCAACCTACAGAAATATAAATTTATTTTTTATAATTTTATCAATTTATAGATTTATAAAAGGAAATTCAAGAAAAATACAGTAGAAATCTTACTATGCATTCACTCAGATCTTTACAAGGATTGCAGTTAATATTTATCAGCATGGTTGCTGCTGTGGTATTTGAGCAGAAATTTTAAAAAATGACACACTAATATATTATAAATTGAATAAATAGTATAGTGCATTCATAACAGAACGTCAAAATACTTAAGTATACGTGCTTAGGAGGAAAACAAAAATTTGGCTTGTATGCACCCTGGGTTTATGACAGAAAGATTGTATGGTCAATTCAGGAACCATAGATGTTTCTATGACAATAATCCCTGCAGATTCATTGCTATGAAATTGAAAATGATGAGAAGACCTAATTTATTTATATTTTCCCTCGCCTATTATCTCCTCCTCTGTGGGAAAATTAACTATGCCAGCTCCTCTTTGGGCTGATTGAAAAATAAGGGAGATGTGAATCCAAAATCTTCCCCAATTTATCCTTGAAGTGTCTTTAATAATATGTTTTCTGGAAAATAAGAACTTCCATTAGTAAATCAATATTGAGAATAAATCTAAAGTGTGCATGAAAGCTTACACCTGAATAAAGAAGCATGGGATTGTGCCATGCCATTGAGATACATATTAGACTATACTGTTAAGTCTGGTGTTTTTAACCATATTCATGAATAAGTCCTCTCTATTTTTTAGTGAGGTAAAAAAGCATTTCATGTAAAACGTCTGGATAATAAAATGCTACTGTAGATATTTACTAACAAGACAAGAATTAAATGATGGCATCTAATAGAACGTGATAAAAGCTACACATGGTATCATTCAATGGCTATTTGGAGAGATAATTCTTCATGATGGATTCTGGAGATTAAATGGTCTCTCTTCCATAAACTTGTGAAGCAATATCAGCTTTAGATCCGCAGGAACTTAAAGTCACACATCAGGTATTTAAAGATCACTTCTAAAAGACCAAAGAAATACAGTATATATATACTGCAGTGACTTACATTATGAACGTTTTCATCTTTCCTAATACCTTCTCCTATTGGTATTTAGGATATATCACCTGTGGTATCTTATGATTAATGAATATAACTATGACCTATGATTAGTGTTGGGTGAACCGAACTTGCAAAGTTCAGGCTCGTGCCAAACTTTGCAATGTTCAGCATGCCGAACCCGAACCCGAACTTTTAAAAAAGTTTGGGTTCGGATTCGGCATTCACTCGAACACCGCGATGGGAGCTGTCGGCCAGTCAGGAGGCGCAAAAGGAGGCGGGGAATCCCACAATGGGATTCCAGGGGCGGAGCTTTGATGTCATGGAGACTCATTCCTGGCTCAACTCTCTGTTTCAGCTGGCCAGGAAGGAGTCTCCGTGACATCAAAGCCCCGCCCCCGGAATCCCATCGTGGGATTCCCCACCTCCTTTTGCTTGCAGCGCCTCGGGAATGGCGCTGCAAGCAAAAGGAGGTGGGGAATCCCACAATGGGATTCCAGGGGCGGGGCTTTGATGTCACAGGTTCGGGTTCGGGGAACTTACCCGAACTCCGCCACCAAGTTCAGGTAAGTTCGCCGAACCCGAACTTCGTTGGGTTCACCCAACACTACCTATGATCTATGTCCTATCATTCTGTTGTTTGTATGTACAGTGAGAGCTTAACGCTGTGTCTTTTTTCACCGACACAGAGTTGCATTCGATCACAACCCTTTTTAGATACCTACATTATATAGATGTCACACCTGTGACAGGTAAAAACTGGTGAAAAGCCTAGGATTGGCTGGTGAAAAACATAGGAGCCGTATTTTGATTGGCTGGTGAAAAATCTGGGAGTTGTTTGGCATGGAGACTGGTGACAAACATAGAAGACACGTTTTGATTGGCTGATGATAAGTGTTTCAAATGCCACAGGAAACTCTCCTCAGAACATAAAGGAACCCTAGATTGGATTGCCTCCTAAGTATTACATGGGTGAAATCACCAACCCTGTGAGGTAGGCTACTCTTATCTTCTTTTTGCAGATGGGCCAGGCTGGTCTCTTAAAGCAAGGGGAGACAGGGAGGGAGAGAGAGAGATGTCCAAATGTCACTCTGTTCTCTTATGTTAATCCCTTCCAACTCTGTACTTCTGAATAAATTGAGGCTTGGACTAGAACACCTCCAAGGTCCCTACCAACTCTGTTATTCTGAATACATTGAGCAGGGAGTTCGACTAGAAGATCTCCAAGGTTCCTTCCAATTCTTATTCTGAACAAAAATTGAGCAGGGAGTTGCACTACAAGACCTCCAAGGTTGAGCCACAGCAATGCGTGGCCGAGTACAGCTAGTACATAAATATTTTTTCTGGAAGATAATATGTTTCATAATATAGCCAAGGGCTACAAGATCTAGGCTGCAAAAGATGAACATCCCCTAGATCAGCGATGGCGAACCTGTGGCATGGGGGCCACAGGTGGCATGCGGAGCCATATCTGTTGGCCATTGCCCTAGCTCAGCTCCAATGTGCATGTGTATGCCGGCCAGCTGATTTGTGGTTTGCACAGAGGCTCTTGGAGGGCGTTTTTGGCTTCCAGAGAGTCTCCAGAGGGATGGGGGAGGGTGTTTTACCCTCTCCCGGCTCCAGGGAAGCCTTTGGAGCCTGGGGAGCGCGAAATATGAGCCTACTGGGCCCACCAGAGGTTGGGAAACAGGCCATTTCCGGCCTCCAGAGGGCCTCCGGGGGGGTTGCTTTCGCCCTCCCCAGTCATTGAATTATGGGTGGGCACTCGTGCGTGTATAATACCGCATGCACATGCTGTTTCGGCACCCGAGAGAAAAAAGGTTCACCATCACTGCCCTAGATGGCTGAAAACAGTGATAATACACTTTGTCTTTCTGCTGCCATCTAGTGGTTATACAGATGGTTGCAGTTTCCTCTAATAATATCCAAAACTGTTTCGCATTTGATCTCATTCAAATTTTTTGAGTTTCTTTCAGCTGGTCTTTCAGCAATGCAGTATTTTGTATCGAATGTGAAATAACCCTCTTCTTCTATTCACATACATTCCGCATTGTTGGAACTTTTCAATGTCCTGGGCACTATGTTAGGTAAGTTAAATCAACATAAAAAATGGTAGGCAGGGGATTTAGCAAACTGTTTTTGATGGCAGATTGAGACCATTAGTTTTAAAAGCTAATGTCAAAGCTTTGATTTAAATTCAAAAACAGTTGGCTGTTGGAGAAAGGGATACAGATTGAACCAGTCAACTGGAGCACGCATGCTGGTGAATTGCTGTAAATAATTTCTGAATATACTGTAGAGTCATCTCACTCTCTTAAAAAAAAAAATCGGACAATTTTAAAAATGCTTTTCAGAGCAAGTGAATTTTCCAGCCATGTTTACATCAGCACTATAGCAGGTGTTGTTTTTGTATTGTGAAATCAAATATATCAGCCTTGAATTTTGTGTCAATTTTCCTAAAAGGAAACAAATTCATAGCAACAGCAGTAGCATTTAGATTTATATACCTCTTCCCAGTGCTTGGCAGCCCTCTGTAAGCGGTTTATGAAGTCAGCATATTTACCCCAACAAACAATCTGGGTCCTCATTTTACCCACCTCGGAAGGATGGAAGAAGGCTAAGTCAACCTTGAAGCTGGTGAGATTTGAACTGCCAAATTGCAGGCAGCCAGCAGACAGCAGAAGTAGCTTGCAGTACTGCACTCTCACCACTGAGCCACCATAGCTCATAAAAAAATATGAGATGATAAAGAACATTTCTTTCGCCATACTTACCTACTATCTTGACTTTCCCATGTCATTGTGATTCTATGTACTTAAAAAAAAGAATCTACAGACATTAAAAATGAATATTTTAAAGATTACACTGGGGAAAAGCAATTTCGTTTTCTTAAATCTGTGACTTGTTTTCAACTAACATTTAGCCTTTGGATCCAAGAGTAACCACAGTTTTTGTCTATCAGGTCAACTATTTAAGCTACAGGATACTCCCAAAAGTCATATAAATAAAGATAAGTTAAATAGAAACTTACCAAATATACTGTTTACAAAGAATAATTTTATTCATATAAGGCTGTAATAGTTACTGCAAGTTAAATTGTGTTCCTACAAATGGTTGTTTTTTAATCGAACGGTAATTATACATATTAAGGATTATAGCTTTTTCTGGAGTGTTTAATCTGTGGACATTCTCGCTTGATGCTCCAACAATAAGTCACCCATCATATGTACATCCCCTCTACCTTGATACCGTGCCTCCATGACCTTCAAATCTCGGTAGAATCGCTCGCCCTGCTCATCAATGACTGCACCAAGATTTTCCAGGAAATTAGCAAGATGGCTATGTAAAAAATGCAATTTGATGCTCATGTTGCCTAATTAACTATTATATCTATAGCTGAAGGGATCAGATACTGTAGCCTAGAGGCTAATTCTCTGCCTTACAAGTCAAAGGCTGCAAGTTCAAATCCCAGTGAGAGGGTATGGCTAGCTGATGAGGCCAGAACAAGGCCAAAATAGATCTATCCTAGTCTCTCTTAATTTTAAATTCAGCAAAAACATGTGACATGTGTATATACATATATACATATATGTATGTATGCATGTATGTATATGTATATGGTGTAGAGAAAAAACTTGACATGGTAGATGAAAACTAACTACAGTTTTGAAACCAGCATGCCTAATTAACTATAAAAAAAGATCAAAAATCAAACTCAACAGAAATTGTGCTACAAGTTGTCCCCCAGTGTTATCGCAGATCTCAAACAGATTCACATTTATTTCACTTCAATAGCCTGGGTATTATAGAAAATTATATTATATTATATATATAGAAAAAAATCTTACCTCCTGGAAAAACTTTTCACCCATTGGACCAAACTGATGATCTGAGGATTTAATGCCAGACACTACAAATCCAGAACTATAAATCTGAGGTTTCTGAAAGTCAGTTTTGAATTTTTCGTAGAAAACGTTGCCTGGTTTAACGTCTCCATCATTTAACATCTTCTGTTCGGTTGCCAACCCACAAGCAGGGGGAATGCAAGACAATCCAGTCTGATCAAGCTGGCTGATAGCCTGGGGGTTTCTTCTAATGTAAGTTATTATTTTAGGTCTCACATGTTTGGGCTTGGGGATGTCCGGAGTTTCAACCTTCTCTTCAGGCTTCTCCAAATCCTCTTTCTCGCCATTGCAACTGGCTGGTAGGGGCCCCTTGGAATTTATAAGGATAGGTTTAGGGATCCCACTGTTACATGTAGTTTTATTAGGCACTTTAGGGGATGAGCTAAATAACTGGGTGCTCTGAGTGGGAGGTAGGATTGCAGACGTTGGCAGCTTGTCTACATGAAGTGCACAAAGTTCCTTCAAACTACTGTTTGACACTGTGCTGCTGTGGCTGCTGGCATTTGTAGTTGCAGAAGGGCGCAAAGGAGCAGGGGGACATACAAAAGTTTCACTTTGTGCTATTATTTTACAACTTTCGGGTGCATTACTTGAGTAGTCTTTCTTTTCGTTAACTATTTTCTTGCTCTGAACTGAAAAATGTCTGGTTTCTAAATCACTGTCCACAATGCTAAAATTTACCGAGATATTTTCTGAATTTTGTGGTTTGGGGGATTCCAAATCAGACCGGACTATTGTAACATCTTCACTGGGTCCTTTGAGTAGAATCTGTTTATTTTCACAGCTATTCAGATGTTTGCTGCCTGCCGCATTAATGCTATCTATGACAGACATATGCCCGTTAACTGCTGGAATGCAACTTGTGCTACCAATGTGCAGGTTTTCATTCCTTGTTGATGCCAACTTATCAACATGTAGAGTATCGTCACCAGGAGCCGAAATAGAGTCTACCTCTTTTACAGCTCTATATTCCCCATTCGCTTTGCTTGCTGCTTTGCTGTGACTATAATTATTTCCTTTCCTTATATCTGCAGAGCCATTCTCCTTCATCAGACTCCCATTAACAGAGTCAAATCCTTCATTTAAAAACAGTTTCTCTTTTGGCAACTGATATAATTTGGTCCTGTGTATTTCTGTCCCGGTATCCTTTTGATTCTGTGCCACAACATTATTTTCTTCTGCTGAGCAACCAAGAAATTCAAACAACATAACCTTGTTTATTTTTTGCTCACATGCACGCTTAGACTGTGAAGACAGAGGACACTTCACTTCTCCTTTTCCTCTCTTAACACTTTGATGGTCAGTTTGTGCTTCTGGTTTCCGAAGTTCATTGGATTTATTAGTTAAATGGAGGTCATGAACAGCATGGTGTGCAGGGCCTTGTTTGTTGGCATTTGGTACATTATCCACACCTGATTGTATGGCTGGGGCACTTGCTCTTTCCATTTCTGAGGTAGATGAATATTTAGAACAAGGGACAATGTTTCCTCCTGACACACCATCAGTTGGACGGAACACCATGCCTAAAAAATGATCTCTTGATGTTTTCTGAGTTTTCTCTACATCCCCACTCAAATGATGTGACGTATTGATGGAATCCAAGGATACAGAAAGCAAGCGTTTACCTGATACGCGGCCAACAAATTCTTTTTCTGTTCTGGCCATAAGTTTTCTTGATCTCCCCAAAGAAAGGCGTTTTATTCCTTCTGGCTCGATACTTCGAAGTGTTTTTTCCCTTGAAACATACTGAATAAGATCAGCATCGCTTTTGGAAAGTACCACTGAAAAGTTATCACTTGCGTTGATCCGCAGGTTGGACAAACTGTGTCCTCGGCTAATAGTGACGAGCTTTGAAGTGTCCTTAAGCCCTTCAGGCCTACAATCTGTGTGTAATTTCTTGCTAATGGTAGTAGGTAGTATAAACTCCGATTCACCAGCGCTGCCCTGAAGATTGTTCCTCTCACAGTCCAACTGTCTGTTGGTTTCTTGCTTACCAGTGTGTAAACAAGCAGATTCTCCTGAAATATTGCTTGTCCTTATTGCTGTTCCAGGGGTTCTGATGTCCGATGTGATTTGATTGGCATTTGTGTCTCCTACAGACACCAGATGTTCGTTGTTATTTTTCATCTCATTTCTGTTGGTCTGTAATAGATTGTAACATGACTTGTTGGGAACTAATGGTGCACTCATTTTCAGATTTCAAGTGGCCACCTCTTCCACAGTCTTACTGAAAGGAAATGGTATCTGTGCCAGCCACTATCTCAGCATGCTTTTCTTAAGGGAACTCAAGTCATAAATTTGTCAAGCAAAAAAGTCCCTTGTCAATCACATGACTCAGTCATTTTTAGTTCAGAATGCAAAGCAAAGAATTTCCCATAGGTAAAGATTCAATAAGTGCAAAAAACATCCATTGGAGCAACTCTAAAAATGCAAGAATCCACGGAATCTGTAACAGGAAAGAAAAAAATCAGAATTATTTCTGAGTACAAAATTATTTCTGAGAACTATCTGAAAACTAAAAGTCTGCACGAGAATAAAATTGCTATTAACTGACAATATTCCCTCATTATTTTTCAACAGACCAATACGCTTGGAAAATTTCACTTTCTTTTGTAATGCAAAGGAAAATTACCAGATTAGTATAAAATGGACCTTTTTACCCCCAAGAACAGATAATCCTTTTCCCCTTCCATAGTGATTGAAATGTAGAAGCAGAGAACTGGACAACCCAGAAGGATATATTAGAAAAATAGATAGACATTTTTCTATGGATAGACATTGGTCCAAGAAAGGGGACAGTACTTGTTGTTAGGAAATTTATTCAGGATGGAATTACATACCGTATTTTTGGAGTATCATGGGTTTCCCAAGGTATGCCCATGTTACACCAACACTCCGCAGTCTGCATTGGTTGCCGATCAATTTCCGGTCACAATTCAAAGTGTTGGTTATGACCTATAAAGCCCTTCAACGCATCGGACCAGATTATCTCCGGGACCGCCTTCTGCCGCATGAATCCCAGCGACCGGTTAGGTCCCACAGAACTGACCTTCTCCGGGTCCTGTCGACTAAGCAATGTCGTTCGGCGGGACCCAGGAGAAGAGCCTTCTCTGTGGTGGCCCCGACTCTCTGGAACCAGCTCCCCCCAGATATCAGAGTTGCCCCCACCCTCCTTGCCTTTCGCAAGCTCCTTAAAACCCACCTCTGTCGTCAGGCATGGGGGAATTGAAATTTCCCTTCTCCCTAGGCTTATAGAATTTATACATGGTATGTTTGTATGTATGAGTGGTTCTTTAAATTGGGGTTTTTTAGATTGTTTTTAATATTAGATTTGTTTACATTATCTTTTTATACTGTTGTTAGCCGCCCCGAGTCTTCGGAGAGGGGCGGCATACAAATCTAATAAATAATAATAATAAGACGCATCTTTTTACCCCCCCCCAAAAACGGTGAAGACTTGGATGTGTCTTACACATCGAATGTAGCCCCACCCAGCCACATCACCCTTTGGCCTCTGCCTCCCAGCAATTTACCTCCTTGCAGCAAACAATGCAGAGTCTGATTAGCACAAGCGTTTGTTTGTTTGTTTGTTTGTTTGTCCTTAGACTCAGAGCGGCTTACAACATGTTAGCAATAGCAATTTTTAACAGAGCCAGCCTATTGCCCCCACAATCCGGGTCCTCCTTTTACCCACCTCGGAAGGATGGAAGGCTAAGTCAACCTTGAGCTGGTGATGAGATTTGAACCGCTGACCTGCAGATCTACAGTCAGCTTCAGTGGCCTGCAGTACAGCTCTCTACCTGCTGCGCCACCCCGGCTCTCTGATTGATTATCAGCCTCCCGACCACCAGCTGATTAAGCACAGGCAGGCCATGTGCTAGAATTGAAAGTGAAATTAGCTGCAAGGAGGCAAATTGCTGGGAGGTGGACTGCTGGCAATGTTAAACTAACGAAACTACAAGGAGGTAAGGCAATAACTATAAATGTCTATAGAATGTTCAAATTATTAGGTTTACTTTTTAAAGACTGATTTATTATTGTTCTAGGCAACTTAACAAAATGAAAAAGCTTTTTAAAATAAATGCTTGATCTGAAGAGGCCCAGTGCTATTGTATCTCCTTTTAAATAGCTGAGAAATACTTCCAGAAAGCCACTAAAGATTAAAGATCTGTAAAAGTATAAATCTGAAATGTAACAGTGTCCTGTTTATTATTAAGATAAGGCAGCTGAGTTAAACCCCGACTTAGTCATGTTTGGAGTAGGTCTATTTAAATAATTGGAAGGAGTTAGTGTGGTTACATTTAAGAAAACTTTCTGGCACTAATATACTGCAATAATAATAATAATAATAATAATAATAATAATAATAATAATAATAATTTATTAGATTTGTATGCCGCCCCTCTCCGAAGATTCGGGGCGGCTCACAACATAGCAATAATACAATACATTACAAATCTAATATTAAAATTTAAAAAGTCAATTAAAAAACATCAATATACCATAATCAATATCATAAAATCACAACTACACACTCGTACATAATGTACATTTCTCCAATTCTCTGCTATTTCTATGGGTCAGACACACACGCACAGAAATTCAAAGCAAACAGTGTATATCAACAGTACTGTCTGCTGTTTGGCAAATTGCTGGGTGGCAGGGATCTTTTTTCCTTGTTTTCTTCCCCCAAAACTATGGTGCATCTTATACTCTGAAAAATACGGTATTAAAAGAGCAATAAACTATGGTGGCTAAGAGTTTATATTGTAAGCTAGGGAGACTGTCTGAAAGTCTTAATGTAATACTCAATTCACCAAATAGCTTTAGACAAAATTGTTTCAATATTAGTTTTAGTCCCTGTTTATAAATGTTCCTTCCAATATAAATCTGAAACAACAGTGGAAGTGAGCAATTGTCCTCACAAATTTTTGGTGGCTTTCCCAAAAATATAAGTCTGATTACTCCTTGAATCAATTGTTGATTACTGTACTATTATATATTTATTTTTATACTGGGGTTTTAGCCTTGTAATGTTCTGTCGGGCTCTCTGGTAGACTCCTCCCAAAAATTCACAGGTACAAATTTCAGGCACACACGTTTGAAAATTCAAAACAATGTTCTTTATAATGAAAAATCACTTAACCTAAGCCCTCTTTTGGTATAGCAAAGAGCACTCGTCTCCAAACAAACTGGTAATTTGTACAAGTCCCTTATCAGTTCTGTGATACTTAGCTTGCAGCTGTGAGGCAATTCACAGTCCTTCTTTCACAAAGTGAAACACACTTTACTCTGGTTTAGTTTCAAAGCGGGGGAAAATCAGCACACAAAAAGTCAAAGTCAGTAAAGCAGTCAGGAAACACAACGATCAGATAATCCTCCACAATGGCCAAACCCACAGACTGCTATTTATAGCAGCCTCACTAATTACCACAGCCCCACCCAACCACAGGTGGCCTCATTTTCTTTGATAATAATCTCTCAGTTGTTGCTGCCTATGCATCGCTCTCCGCATGCGTGGCTGTATCATTAACTCTTGTTCTGAATCCAAGGAGGAGCTAGATAATTGATCTCCTTCTGAGCTGTCTGCCACACTCTCCTCCTCCCTGTCACTCATGTCTTCTTGGTCAGAGGAGCCTTCATCATCAGATTCCACCGGGAGCAAAACAGGCCTGCAGCATGTGGATGTCTCCCCCACATCCACAGTCCTTGGGGCAGGAGCTGGGCCAGAGCTAACCACAACATGTAAAGCAATATACATTTTCTTCATTAATAATAAGATATTGGACTTTGGTATGATTCATTATGAGGGTTTTTTTTAATAACATGAGGATAGTAACATGACATTTAATAGGGCGGCTGCTGTTGTACGGATTTATTAAATCTATGTAAAGCACATTAACCACTTTTTAAAAGCCCATAAATGCTAAGCATTTTTACATGATTTTGATCCAACAATCCACAGATAATCCTAACAGACTGCATAATTAAGGTATGTTCTTAGCAAAGTATATGGGCTGAGATGCATTACACATACATCTAATACTTATGAAGATTAGTGAAGGTTTCATTCCTATAATGCTTAATTAATTAAATTAAGGAAACTGAACCCAAAATAGGGATTTACTTTAAAGTTTTTAAAAATATTTTTCCTCTAAATGTTCTTTAGGATATTAATTTTAAATAAATGTTGTGACCTATCTTAAATGTTCATAATAATAATTGAACTAGTAGAGCTCCTTGGGGAAACTACATTATTACTCATTCTTTAAAAGGAACAAGAATGCCTTCTGGCTAAATAAAACTTATGAAGATAATAATATTGCCTTTTCTTCTACGCTTTTTTTAAATAGTATTTTTTCCATTTATAAGGTAAATAAAAGTATTAAAAGAACGACCATATTGTTCGAAGCATGACACACCTTTAACCCACCAAAAAGAGGGTAAACTAATGTGTCTCTAATACACCAAATGTAGTCACACACACCCTCTGGCTTCTGCCTCCCAAGCAATTTACCTTCTGGCAGCAAACAGAACAGAGCCTGTTAAGCCAAGAAACTCATTATCAGCTTCCCAACACTCAGCTGATTTGATGCTGGGCCGGGTGCTAAATTGAAAGTGAAAGATGCTAAGGATACAAATTGATGGGAGAGAGAGACACAGATTTTTATTTTCTGCTGAACTGGATGCAAGGAGGTAAGTCAATAACTATAAATGTCTGTAGAATTTTCAAATTATTAGATTTATTTTTTAAAGTCTAATATTAAAGTCTAATGCTTTATTACTGTTCTACACAGCAAAAAAAGAAGCTTTTTAAAACAAATGCTTGATCTGAAGAGGTCCAGTGCTAATGTAACTTCTTTTAAATAGCAGAGAATAACTATACTGTACTTCCAAAAAGCGACACCAAATTTAAAGATCTGTAAAAGTATAATCTGAAATGTAACAGTGTCCTCTTTAGTATTAAGATAAGGCAGCTGAGTTAAACCCTGACTTAGTTATGTTTGGAGTAGATCTATTTAAATAATTGGGAGGAGTTATTGTGACTACATTTAAGAAAACTTTCTGCCATTAATATACTCCAATACTTTGCTATTTCTATGGGTCAGGCACAAATGCACAGAAATACACAGCAAAAAGTGTATATCATCAGTACTGTTTGCTGCTTTCTGGGA
Organism: Erythrolamprus reginae; assembly: GCF_031021105.1. Classification (NCBI taxonomy): domain Eukaryota; kingdom Metazoa; phylum Chordata; class Lepidosauria; order Squamata; family Dipsadidae; genus Erythrolamprus; species Erythrolamprus reginae. The sequence goes on along the minus strand of NC_091953.1, from coordinate 26,166,238 downwards.
GGCAAATTGCTGGGAGTCAGAGGCAGAATTTTTTCCCCTTGTTTTCCTCCTCCCAAACTAAGGTATATCTTATACTCCAGTGAGTCTTATACAGTGATACCTCGTCTTACGAACTTAAGTGGTTCCGGGACGAGGTTTGTAAGGTGAAAAGATTTGTAAGACGAAACAATGTTTCCCATAGGAATCAATGGAAAAGCAATTAATGCGTGCAAGCCCAAAACTCACTCCTTTTGCCAGCTGAAGTGCCCGTTTTTGTGCTGCTGGGATTCCCCTGAGGCTCCCCTCCCTGGAAACCCCACCTCCGGACTTCCGTGTTTTTGTGATGCTGCAGGGGAATCTCAGCAGTGCAAAAACGGGTGCTTTACTGGCAATGGAAGTCCAGAGGTGGGGTTTCCAGCGAGGGGAGCCTCAGCAAAATTGCAGCATCGCAAAAACACGGAAGTCCTTGAAACCCCACCTCCAGACTTCTGTTGCCAGTGCAGCGCCCGTTTTTGCACTGCTGGGAGTCCCCTGCAGCATCGCATAAACACGGAAGTCTGGAGGTGGAGTTTCCCATGGAGGGGAGCCTCAGGGGAATGCCAGCAGTGCAAAAATGAGCGCTTCGCTGGCAACAGAAGTCTGGAGGCAGGGCATCCCAGTGGCGGTGGCTTGGGTTTGTAAGGTGAAAAAAGTTTGGAAGAAGAGGCAAAAAAATCTTAAACCCCGGATTTGTATCTCGAAAGGTTTGTATGATGAGGGGTTTGTAAGACAAGGTATCACTGTACTTTGAAAAATACGTTATTTTCCCAGTGCTAAACCAATTGTATCATTTTTCTGTTGTTTAACTGAAGTCCCAGGTGTGGCAAGCTGGTCAGGGCTTGATATTATACTAGTTCAAAATCTAACAGATTATTTTTTATTTTAATATGAATTCACCAAATCCTTATTTCATTTCGTTTCAATGTGTGAACTAAAGTTACCTTTCTGCAGTTTCTATTGTAATTTATCCTTTTAAAATAGCATGTACAAATGTGTACATTAGAGGAAAACATTTTACTTTGAGTAGTTTGGCTTTTGGATATGTATGCACAAAACACATAATAGTAACAGAATTAGATGAAAGAAATTCTTAAATCAGATAAAATTACACACACTAGAAGAAATGACCACAGAGTTTATGAATTGTCAAACAGACAGAAGTAGACTTGGGATCATATGGATGCATGATTGAAAAAGAGAGAAATAAACCAAAATAAACCTTAGGTGATAAATTTGCCCATCTGTGCCAATAGTTATTGTTGTTGCTGTTGTTGTTGTTCAGATTTTAATCTGGAAAAGAGAAGGATTCTTAGCTTCTCTCTACGGATCACTAACACCATCTGCTACCAAGCCATTCTCATCTCTTTTTAAAAAGAAAAAACAAAAAAGGCACACTTTCTTACAGTTGCAGGCCTTCAACACAAGATTAGTAGCAAGGGAAACTATGAGCATCCGAGCTATGTAACGCACTCCTTTTCAAAGAAAAGTGTTGAACTTTTATACCTTTCTCTTGGTACTCGGAGGATTCACCTTTCATTTTTCCACCGCTTGAAAATAATAAAGGTCTCAATTCCTTTAGTGAGTTATCAATTGGGTGTCTTATTCAGAATGGAAGGTGTATGAAATCTTTGATACCGTGTTTCCCCGAAAGTAAGACAGTGTCTTACTTTCTTTTTATCCCCAAAAGCCCCACTATGTCTTACTTTTGGGGTATGTCTTATATTGTTAAAGGGGCACTGACAGCTAAAAAAACTGTGTAAAATGTGTTTTTTTTAGTGTATATGCATTTTACCTTCTGTGACGGGCGGGGGGGGGAGGTTTCTTTGGAGTAGGGACGTGCCCGAGTAAATTTGCAGAGGCGGCAGTGACAAGTGCAGGGGACGGCGCGGCGACATATGGAGAGGGGGACGGTGCGGACGTGGGCAGGAGGCGGCGCGCAGCTAGATGAGAGGGAGGCGGCAATACCCCCCGTGTTTCCCCGAAAGTAAGACATATGTCTTACTTTCGGGGTACGGCTTATATTAGCCGACCCCCCTGAAACCCCCGATACGTGCTACAATCGGGGGTGTCTTACTATCGGGGAAACAGGGTACTAGTTTTAGTTATGTTCTGTCTGGGTCACTCCGGAAGCCAATACCAACCCAAAAAGAGAAGCCAGACACACCGGTAAAAGGCAAAGGCAGTTTATAAAATTCAAGAAAAACACAAGTAACAGAAAATGTCCTTACAAACAGGAAAACGCTGTATCTTCAAATATAACCACGAAGGCAAAAGTCCATGCAGCAATACAGGATTCTTGCTGCCAAGACGAGGCTGTAGATAGCAGACCTACACCTCCCACGGGTCTTCCAAACTGCTGGGCCACAAGCAGGAACAGAGACGCCAAGAACAAAGCAGGACACCGTAACTCCAACTGATAACACTCCACATGGCTTCAAGGGCTTGCCTGCCTTTTAAACCCTGATAAGGAGGACCACACCCAAGCCCAGCTGTTCCTAATTCAGTGCTGATAATACTTCTTTAATTACTCCTTTCTTTGATCTGAACGTCTCTGTCGCATGTCAATGACGGCTTGTGCTTCATCACCTAATGACTTCAAGCTACTGGCTGGGGAGAGCCCCCCCCCCCCGGGGCTCTCATGCTGTTCTCCTTCGTCCCATTCCTGACTTTCCTCTCCCCCGTCCGACTGTTCAGCCCCCTCCTCTTCGCTGTCATCCTCCTCCGGGCATGGAGCCAGCAGAGACACAGCCGGTCCCTGAGCAGCCTCAGGCTGAACCACAACAAGTTAGAACATTTTATCCTCTGTTGTTGATTCTAAAGCTGTTAATTAAAGGGATTGTATTAATTATTTTTATTGGAATTTTTCTTGGGGGACAGCACACCAATTCAATACACAAGGAACCACTCAAGATATAAAGAGACTCATCACTGGCTGTCATGGAAGCGCCAAAGGCAACAGTCAGAGAAAAGCTAAATAAAAGTAGTACTTGACAACAGATGGTTTGATTCAAACCACAACAATGAATTCCAATTTTAGCTTTTTTTCCCTCTTTCCTTCTCTGCCTCTCATTTGGATTTCTAGCAACTGAATATTTAAAATAAGATAATTAATTTCAGGGTGACATTCTTTGTATATCTTTTCCTGTAGTAGTATGATATTTTTTATTTGGTATAAAAATACCCACAAAAGAAAATACCGTATTTTTCAGAATATAAGACATGCTGGTCACAGAACGAATTAAGTTCATAAGTAGAGGCACCACTGTAATAGCTAAAGATTGACATATTATTTTGGCGAATGAATCGAAAATCACCAAAGCATCTGCTTCCATTCCTGCCTGTAAGAACTCAATAACAACAATTCATTAGTAATTTTCTGCTTTTCTATGACAACTGCCAGGAGAGGAGCTTGTTCCTTTCATCAAATTGACATCCGGAATCACAACATCGTACTGTTCCCCTTTTAAATGTATATGAAATGTGATGATGCAGGAAGAGTGAGGCACCTATCAAGAGATTGTAAACCCTGTCCCCCCCACCCTTTCGTTCCACTTCCGCTACAGAGCACTGCACACCAAGACAACTTGACACAAGAACAGCTTTTTTCCAAACACCATCACTCTACTAAACAAATAATTTCCTCAACACTGTCAGACTTTCTACTAAATCTGCACTTCTATTCTACTAGTTTTTCTCATCATTCCTATCACCCATTTCCTCCCATGTTGACTGTATGACTGTAACTTGTTGGCTATTTCCTAGGATTTTTATTAATATTGCTTCTTCACTGCTTATTTGACCCCTATGACAATCATTAAGTGTCGTACCACATGATTCTTGACAAATGTATATTTTATTTTATGTACTCTGAGAGCATATGCACCAAGACAAATTCCTTGTGTGTCCAATCACACTTGGCCAATAAAATTCTATTCTATTCCATTCTATTCTTATCTTTGTAGATCCCCTTTAGAGAGCTGCCTTATTCTGCTTAATTGAGAGGCCAGGATACTGTTTCCCAAATGATGGGTCCACCCAGCCCTATGATTTTGAACCTTTTCTCTGGAGGCGTGTTTTGTACATTTGAAGGAAGACTGATGGCATTAAATAGAATGCTGTCCTAAATTTCCCTCCAAGGCAGGCGTGTCAAACTCAAATCCCAGAAGCCAGATCCAGCCTGCGGGGTGCTTAGATCTGACTTGTAGGACTTCCCTGGAAACAGTGAAGGATTGGCCCGCAATGCCTCTGCCAGTAAAAATGGAGCTCAGGGTGGGTGAGTGGTGGGTGGCAGGAGGGTTGCTGTCAGAGCCAGAAACGGAGCTCATGAGGGCCACATGTGGCCCTTGGCAACCCTCGGCCAGTTTTCACTGGCCGAGAGTTGCCAGAGGCAGTCGCAACTGAAAACAGAGCTTGGGAGTCTGTTTTTGTTTGTAGCCCAATTACACCCCTGACATTAGTGTCATTGATCTGGCCATGCCCATCCTTGCCACAGCCACCACACCCTCCCCAAGGTCAAACACAATGCTGATGCGGCCCTTGATAATTTTTTATTTATTTTTTATTTATTTATCTTTTTCTTTTATGTACGCTGAGAGCACATGCACCAAGACAAATTTCTTGTGTGTCCAATCACACTTGGCCAATAAAATTCTATTCTATTCTATTCTATTCTATTCTTTATTTGTCAAACAATTATAGGATGCTAATTTGTAGAAATAAAACATTATATAAGGAGTGATAAAAAATAATGATAGAAGACAATAGAACAGTAGGACAGGGACGGTAGGCACAATGGTGCACTTATACCATTGTGCATAAGTACACTATTATACACTTATGCACAATGACACAAATGCACACTATGCACTTAGACCAAAATCTCTAAGTCTTTGAAGGCGGACTTATAGCACACCTGCCACAGGTGGCATGCAGAGCCCTATTGGAGGGCGCATGAGGCATTGCCTAATGTCAGTCCCAGTAGACATGCGCGTGCTGATTTTCAGCCTTGGGGAAGGCCATTTCTTCCCTGAAGCCCTGGAGTGCAAAAAAACAGACCAATGGGCAAACCGGAAGTTTGGAAAATGGACTTCCAGATTGCCTGTTGTGCTGTTTTTCACACTCTGGGGCTTCGGGAAGGTTCCCTATTTGGACCGGGAGTCGCTGCTCACAGTCACTCATGCCCTCATCACCTTGAGATTCGACTACTGTAACGCTCTCTACATGGGGCTACCTCTGAAGAGTGTTCGGAAACTTCAGATCGTGCAAAATGCATCTGCGAGAGCAATCATGGACTTCCCTAGGTATGCCCATGTTACACCAACACTCCACAGTCTGCATTGGTTGCCGATCAGTTTCCGGTCACAATTCAAAGTGTTGGTTATGACCTATAAAGCCCTTCATGGCATCGGGCCAGAATATCTCCAAGACCACCTACTGCCGCACAAATCCCAGCGACTGGTTAGGTTCCACAGAGTGGGCCTTCTCCGGGTCCCGTCGACTAAACAATGTCGTCTGGCGGGACCCAGGGGAAGAGCCTTCTCTGTGGCAGCCCCGACCCTCTGGAACCAACTCCCCCCGGACATTAGAATTGCCCCCACCCTCCTTGCCTTTCGCAAACTTCTTAAAACCCACCTCTGCCACCAGGCATGGGGGGATTGAGACATTCTCCCCTGGGCCTACACAGTTTATGCATGGTATGTTTGTGTGTATGTTTTGCTTTTTAATAACGGTTTTTTAGTGACTTTTAATTATTAGATTTGTTTTACATTGTTTTATTATTGTTGTGAGCCGCCCCGAGTCTACGGAGAGGTGTGGCATACAAATCTAATAAATAGTAATAATAATTAAGCCTCACCCAAAAAATAAGCCACACCCACAGTGTGGCAGTAAACATTTTGGCTGCCCATTACTGGTCCCAGGGTGAGTCTGTGTGTATGTGCAGAGGTGGGGGGTATTATACATATGTGCAGAGACAGCCTGGGTGGGGTGCACATGCACTGCGGGGAAGGGAATGGGTGTTGACACATGGGAAGTGTTTTTAATAGGAAAGTGAACACAAGAACAAGGAGACACAATCTGAAGTTAGTTGGGGGAAAGATCAAAAGCAACATGAGAAAATATTATTTTACTGAAACAGTAGTAGATCCTTGGAACAAACTTCCAGCAGACGTGGTAGATAAATCCACAGTAACTGAATTTAAACATGCCTGGGATAAACATATATCCATCCTAAGATAAAATACAGAAAATAGTATAAGGGCAGACTAGATGGACCATGAGGTCTTTTTCTGCCGTCAGACTTCTATGTTTCTATGTTTCTATGCGTGCTAACACACACACACTTTTGGCATGCAAACCAAAAAAGGTTTGCCATCACTACTCTAAGCGATGGCTTTGGTAGACATATTCCTATACAATGGCTGTTAAACAGAACAGTAAGGAGGGTGTACCCAGATAAAAAAGGCAAATATACATGAAGAGACACATCAAAAGTACTTCTAGCCTACTATCCTATTTATTGTTTTCTGCTAAATGTTTATGAGAGACTCACACACAACCAAACGCAATCGTTCATGCTTATTCTTGCCTCTCAATCTCCGGGTTTTAATAGCATTGTTGCCCAAGGATAACTTGTTTAAGATATAACATATTTCTGGACAAAGTAAATTGCTGTGATTTAGGCACTGCATTCATGTTAATTCTTCTTTTCATAGCTACTTCAGCCCTGGGCAATACACTAAAAATGACAAATTGCCTATGACTCTGAATTCACTTTAAGCCAAGGAAACAGTGTGGTTACCAAAAACACATTCAGAAGCTTTCTATGTAAAAATTGCCTCCACCATTTAAGCATCTTTTCCAAAGAGAAGACTTTTTCAGGAAATTTGGAGATCCTTGTTAGAAACATAGAAACATAGAATATTGATGGCAGAAAAAGACCTCATGGTCCATCTAGTCTGCCCTTACACTATTTTCTGTATTTTATCTTAGGATGGATATATTTTTATCCCAGGCATGTTTAAATTCAGTTACTGTGGATTTATCTACCACGTCTGCTGGAAGTTTGTTCCAAGGATCTACTACTCTTTCAGTAAAATAATATTTTCTCATGTTGCTTTTGATCTTTCCCCCAACTAACTTCAGATTGTGTCCCCTTGTTCTTGTGTTCACTTTCCTATTAAAAACACTTCCCTCCTGAACCTTATTTAACCCTTTAATATATTTAAATGTTTCGATCATGTCTCCCCTTTTCCTTCTGTCCTCCAGACCATACAGATTGAGTTCATTAAGTCTTTCCTGATACGTTTTATGCTTAAGACCTTCGACCATTCTTGTAGCCCGTCTTTGGACCCGTTCAATTTTGTCAATATCTTTTTGTAGGTGAGGTCTCCAGAACTGAACACAGTATTCCAAATGTGGTCTCACCAGCATTCTATATAGCAGGATCATAATCTCCCTCTTCCTGCTTGTTATACCTCTAGCTATGCAGCCAAGCATCCTACTTGCTTTCCCTACCGCCTGACTGCACTGTTCACCCATTTTAAGACTGTCAGAAATCACTACCCCTAAATCCTTTTATTATTATTAATTTATTTATTATTATTAATCTAACATAAGCCAGTTTAGAGATCCATGAATGCAGTCCAACTTGCCTTCTGCTTTTTCTGCATTGTACTATGCTATTTAGCCCTGACTAAACCTGTAACTGACACTGTATTTACCTGAATGTAATATTAATTTTTTCCTGAATAATTGAACTTTGAGATGGGAGAGTTGGGATATTACTAATGTGGTACATTTATCTGATTTTTAAAAGTATTGAAGATTCTTCTCTAAATACATAGTCAGATAATTATAATGGTACCTCTACTCTACTTACGAACTTTTCTAGATAAGAACCAGGTGTTCAAGATTTTTTTTGCCTCTTCTCAAGAACCACTTACAAACCCAACCCTCCGAAACTCTAACCAGAAAAGGCGGGGAGAAGCCTCCGTGGGGCCTCTCTAGGAATCTCCTGAGAGGAAACAGGGCTGGAAAAGGTGGGGAGAAGCCTACGTGGGGGCCTCTCTAGGAATCTCGTGGGAGGAAACAGGGCCGGAAAAGGCTGGGAGAAGCCTCCGTGGGGCCTCTCTAGGAATCTCCTGGGAGGAAACAGGGCTGGAAAAGGTGGGGAGAAGCCTACGTGGGGGCCTCTCTAGGAATCTCGTGGGAGGAAACAGGGCCGGAAAAGGCTGGGAGAAGCCTCCGTGGGGCCTCTCTAGGAATCTCCTGAGAGGAAACAGGGCTGGAAAAGGTGGGGAGAAGCCTACGTGGGGGCCTCTCTAGGAATCTCGTGGGAGGAAACAGGGCCGGAAAAGGCTGGGAGAAGCCTCCGTGGGGCCTCTCTAGGAATCTCCTGAGAGGAAACAGGGCTGGAAAAGGTGGGGAGAAGCCTACGTGGGGCCTCTCTAGGAATCTCGTGGGAGGAAACAGGGCCGGAAAAGGCTGGGAGAAGCCTCCGTGGGGCCTCTCTAGGAATCTCCTGGGAGGAAACAGGGCCGGCAAAGGCAGGGAGAAGCCTCCGTGGGGCTTCTCTAGGAATCTCCTGGGAGGAAACAGGGCCTCCACCACCACCCCCCTGTGGTTTCCCCAATCGCACGCATTATTTGCTTTTACATTGATTCCTATGGGGAAAATTGCTTCTTCTTACAAACTTTTCAACGAATTAAGTTCGTAAGTAGAGTTACCACTGTATAAAAATGTAAATACATATGTGAACACATTTATATATGTAAATACATAGTCAGAGAAATATAAGGAAATTATCTATTGTACAAATGAGCATATTCTGTGTAAAGCATGCCACAACTATCATTTTGAAATTACTGTTATCTAGTGAAGTTTACACTTTTGTGGTAAATAGTTTGCAGATTGTTGACTTCCAGTAAGCCATAAATTTTTCATTTATGGTACAACTCCAGAACATGAAGCAGATGTGACTTGTAACAGTTGACTAAGCTACAGAATAGTCCAGTTTAACATCGTTTGCATGGTTTCATTATAGCTGTCCCTTGGCTCTGGGATCATGTGGAATTTCAGATCAAAACAAATCATTTTATTACAACCATAAGGCCAGATTCAGTACAGCAAAATATCTAATAGTATAAAATGTAAAACAATAAATAACCTAAGATCTGAATTAATGATGTACAAATTGTAACACAAAACTGGGACTTTAGGGGTATATTTTGGATCCTTGTAAGTAGAAATCACACCCAGGATCCAAAGTCTTCCTTGGAGCCGGGAGAGGGTAAAAACTCCCTTCCCCATTCCCCCGGGAGGCTCTCTGGAAGCCAAAAACGCCCTCCCAGAGCCTTTGTGTGAGCCAAAACTCTGTGGACCAGCACACATATGCACATTGGAGCATCTAGGGCAACAGCTTGCATGCCAGCAGATATGGCTTCGCGTGCCACCTGTGGCACCTGTGCCATAGATTCACCATCATTGAGATAAATGAAAATCTGCTTAGGATCCTTATATAAGGAGCAACATAGTAGCAAATGACTTATAGTTTCTTTTTGGTCATCACCCCTGTTCTGGTTTCTGGTAGAAGTTTAGTAATTACAAATAACTCTCATTAAATGCATCATTTCATGAATAAAGCAATTCCATTTATTTCTCTGCTCTCTTGTACTTCAACCCGTTTCCGACATCAATCGGTCCATTATCTCTCTTCTAGCCGCATTCCTCACATTCCTTTTCCTGCTTAACTTAGACAAGATTTATTTCTTAACTACATAGCTATAAAAAACAGCAACAGGGACTAAATACAATACAAAATACTTTGGCTTACTTTAGCGTGGTGAGAAAAACCCCTCCATCTTTTCGGCAACGTTGAAACTCCACCCTTCTTCTCCAATTACCTGACGTGCCAATTACCTCACTACAATATTTAATCCATTCCTCTCCTTAATATCTTCTTCCAGACCTTTGCTCTCTATATTTCTGAATTCTTCTGAATTTAGGGTTAACCCAGTGTGCATCTGTTTCTCCCTCGCTAGATCCTGAACTCATAGCCCCATCCTGTGGCTGGCCTCCCACCTGTTCTACTACCTGTACTACCTGTAACCCCGGGCCCCCCACTACTTCATAAACACTATCTGAATCTGAGTCCTCAATATCTTCATCATCCTCCAACTGATCAAGAGTATGTAGAACAACCACAATGACATAAACATCCCTTCTGTGATAACCTGCAGTGTGGCACGAAGGCAAAACAGCCAGAGAACTTGTATGAGTTCCCTTATTGGCACCAACTTAGCCCCCAATGTCCAGCCTGGAGAAAAGCTCTCTCAAAAACCTGCAGATATTCCAGTCCAAATGCTGTAAACAGAGTGACTGCAATCAATCACTCCAGCAGGGCAAGATAATGAGTCCCAGACAGGAAGAATAATTCCAGCAAGACAAGATAAGCACACAGGGGCATGGCAATAATTCACAGTCTGGAAGGATACCAGGAATGCAGGCCACACTCTCAACATCAGAGGAATTCAGCATTTGTTCCTGACAAATGCCCCTCTCAACTGCCTATCCTTTAAACCTCATCCCCAAGTGTGCTTTGTGAAGGGAATCGGGGTTCTTTTATTCCTTGCAAGGATGCAATCCATATTGCTCTCTTCTGCGCTCTTCCCTGCATCCCCTAAGATGAGGAAGGGGTGGGCCTTGGTCTTCATCTGAACCTCTTCTACTCTGTTCTGCCTGACCGGGCTCAGGCGATAATTAACGGTCCAGGAAAGAAGGTCAGACACACATGTGCATTGCTAATCAGCAAACTTGTGTTAAACATAAACGAAAAGGCTAAAGAAAATTGTCCTTATTTTCAGGAGTAAAACACAGTTCGAGGCGAAAATTCAGCTAGAGACAAAGTTCATGAAAAAGCAAACAAATGCAAAATTCACGTAGCAGAAACTTTCCAGGAGTTCTCTGAATTCTCAAGGCACGAGAGCAGCAGCTAGTCCCAGAGTTTTCAACTCCCACTTGCCTGACAATGCTGAGTTGAAATCCAAAGGCACAGAGCAGAGGCTTCAAAGCAGGAACCACAAAGCCACACAAACCACACAGTTAAACATCCACAGTTTGCCTCTGCCTCTGTTCCCTTTTGTAACTGTAGCCCTCATTATGGGGACCACACCCAGCCCTCATGCTGTGGACCACACCCAAACACAGGTGACACCATAATCACCGTTGATAATCTCTTAATTGAGCCCTACGTTGCATTGCTCTACGGCTACGCATATTAATTATCTGTTCAGCATCCGAATCCAAAGAAGAGAGGCTATCCGACAGGCTGCCTGCTAAATCCCCTGGGCTGTCTGCCAATTCCTGTGGGCTGTCTGCCAACTCCTCTGAACCATCTGCCTCATCCTCTGGGCTGTCTGCCACATTTTCCTGGCTGTCAGCCAGGCTTTCACAATCACTTTGTGATGCATCTCTCACATATGTGGGAGCAACAGCTAGCCCAGGCCCGAACACAACATACTCTGTTCTACCTCTCCCTTGCTGTGCCCAGCCTGAGTTTGCCCTTTCCCAGTTTCCTTCACAAACAATGGAGTCATTCCCCCGCTCTCTGTCAGATGTTTGCTTTCCATCTTAGATTCAATGGGGACATGACATTTTCAAACATCCCGCGAAAAATGTTGAAGGCACCATATCCCACCTGGCTAATGGGAACTAAAATATAACCACGAGAGCAGTCATGGGCCTCCCTAGGCATGCCTATATTTCTCCAACCCTCCGCAGACTGCATTGGTTGCCGATTGGTTTCCAGACACAATTCAAAGTGTTGGTAATGACCTATAAAGCCCTACATGGCATCAGGTCAGATTACTTGTGGGACTGCTTCTGCCGTATGAGTCCCAGCGACCGATTAGGTCCCAAAGAATTGGCCTTCTCCAGGTCCCGTCAGCCAGACAATGTCGCTTGGCGAGACCTAGGGGAAGAGCCTTCTCTGTGCGGGCCCCAGCCCTCTGGAATCAGCTCCCCCTGGAGATTCGCACTGCCCCCACCCTCCTTGCCTTCCATAAAAGTCTTAAGACTCACCTATGTAGTCAGGCTTGGGTCAATTAGATCTCAAACCCCTGGCCAATGAAATGAGATATATGTTGTATGATTGAACTGGTATGATTTTTTTAAAAAATACTGGATTTTTAAATAGAAACATAGAAGACTGACAGCAGAAAAAGACCTCATGATCCATCTAGTCTGCCCTTAAACTATTTCCTGTATTTTATCTTAGGATGGATATATGTTTATCCCAGGCATGTTTAAATTCAGTTGCTGTGGATTTACCAACCACGTCTGCTGGAAGTTTGTTCCAAGCATCTATTACTCTTTCAGTAAAATAATATTTTCTCATGTTGCTTTAATTTCATTATATTTGCCGTGGTACTGTATTGTTGTACAGTGGTACCTCGTGATACGAACCTGGGGTTCGTCATATGAACTTTCCGAGATACGAACCTGGGGTTCGGAAATTTTTTGCCTCTTCTTCCGAACTTTTTCCGTCTTACGAACCCGCCGCCCGAACACCGAACCCAGGCTCAAACGGAGGTGGGGAATCCCAATAGGGAATTCCATGGGCAGAGCTTTGACGTCAAGAAGACGTCCTTCCTGGAGTCCACGTTTCGGCCGGCCAGGAAGGACGTCTTCATGACATCAAAGCTCCGCCCATGGAATACCCTATTGGGATTCCCCACCTCCGTTTGAGCCTCCCGACCAACCTGACAGCTCCGCAGCTCTTTTGCAAAACTGACAGCTGGGCGGCAGGGCTTCTCAGCGGCCTCCCAAATGCCAAACCCGGAAGTTCGGCAAAAGTTCGGGTTTGGCGTTCGGGTTCGAGAGGATGCCGAGAAGTCCCCCGGCTGTTTCAAAAGGCGACAGCTGGGCGGCAGCGCCCAGCAGAGCGCCATTTTTGCAGGGGGGGGGTTCCTTGCATGCATTAATTGACTTTACATTGTTTCCTATGGGAAACATTGTTTCGTCTTACGAACTTTTCACCTTACGAACCTCCTCCGGGAACCAATTAAGTTCGTAAGACGAGGTATTACTGTATTATAGGCTGTTAGCCACCCTGAATCCTCGGAGAAGAGCGGCATACAAATCTAATAAATAAATAAATAGTTTATGACAATAATGAAGGGAAAAAGAAAAGTTCCCTGTCAGTCGTTCATAGGATAGATTTACAAAAATCCATTTGATGTGATTCAGGTGTAGTCATATGTAATGAAGAAAATTCAATGAAACATCAACTAGTAATTAATTTAAATCATATTGACTCCAAAAATCAGTCTTCATAACTATGATGTTCTACATGCTACCTTATACTATGTAGAAATCACAGACACAGGCACATGGTTTTTAGAATGCTTTGTCCATGTTGGAAAAACCTCTCTGGGCTAAGCAGAGCTGTTCTCGTGTTGAGAAGTTCTCTCTCTCTCTGGGATCATGCTGTGTGTTTTTCTGGACTTGCAAGTTTGTTCTTTTATAAACAGTTTCTTGTGTGTACAAATATAAAACATTAATTCTTAATTTAACCTGGTTACAATGTAAATAGTTAATACGTGACACATAGGATGCAAACAAATGCGGTCATGGTACAAAGATAGCTAAATAAACTTGAGAGCATCTTAATTAGTTTTTGCCCTAGACAAACAGACTCAAGCTCAACCCGGATAAGACGGAGTGGCTGTGGGTTTTGCCTCCCAAGGACAATTCCATCTGTCCGTCCATTACCCTGGGGGGGGAATTATTGACCCCCTTAGAGAGGGTCCGCAACTTGGGCATCCTCCTCGATCCACAGCTCACATTAGAAAACCATCTCTCAGCTGTGGCGAGGGGGGCGTTTGCCCAGGTTCGCCTGGTGTACCAGTTGCGGCCCTATCTGGACCGGGACTCATTGCTCACAGTCACTCATGCCCTCATCACCTCGAGGTTCGACTACTGTAATGCTCTCTACATGGGGCTACCTTTGAAAAATGTTCGGAAACTTCAGATCGTGCAGAATGCGGCCGCGAGAGCTATCGTGGGGCTTCCTAGATTCGCAGACTCGGGGCGGCTCACAACAATGGTAAACAATACATAGTAGCAAGTAACAATATTGCCCAATTTCCCCCAAAATAAGACATCCCCTGATAATAAACCCAATTAGGCTTTTGAATGCATGGCAGATCGTGCAGAATGCAGCTGCGAGAGCAGTCATGGGCCTACACAGGTATGCCCATGTTTCACCATCACTCCGCAGTCTGCATTGGCTGCCGATCAGTTTCTGGTCACAATTCAAAGTGTTGGTTATGACCTTTAAAGCCCTTCATGGCATCGGACCAGAATATCTCCGAGACCGCCTTCTGCCGCACGAATCCCAGCGACCGATTAGGTCCCACAGAGTGGGCCTCCTCCGGGTCCCGTCAACTAAACAATGTCGGTTGGCGGGCCCCAGGGGGAGAGCCTTCTCTGTGGCGGCACCGACTCTCTGGAACCAACTCCCCCCGGAGATCAGAACTGCCCCTACTCTTCCTGCCTTCCGTAAACTTCTCAAAACCCACCTTTGCCGTCAGGCATGGGGAAACTAAACATCTCCCCCTGGGCCCGCTGAATTTATACATGGTATGCTTGTGTGTGTGTATGTTAGTATAGGGTTTTTAAAAAACTTTTAATATTTTAATTAATTGGATTATGTATTGGACTGTTTTTTCACTTGTTGTGAGCCGCCCCGAGTCTTCGGAGAGGGGCGGCATACAAATCCAAATAATAAATAATAAATAATAAATAAATAAATTTCCTTAAACTAGTCAAATGATGGGTTGTCTCAAGCACGTAGCTACTTAATCCAATCATGGTTGGTTTCACCTTTTGCTCTTAGATTAACTTTTACCCTAGATACACAGAAGGGTCTAAGGTGAAGGGAAGCCTAAGTGAATAATTATTTCCTTAAAAATTAATCAGAAGAGGTGAATTACTTTTTGGCCAGCCATGCAGGTTTAACCTTCTGACCTCTGCAGGGGGCAGAAATGGAAGGTTAACCCACAACACTACTGTCATTGAAGCAACCTGGGGGCTTTTAGGACTTTTTAGAACTTTAGTGCAAGGCACCACCTCAGTTTTTTAAAAAATCCTTTTAATAAGAAATACATTAAAGTGAGAAGCATGAATAGTTTTATTTTCTTTCCCTCCTTTAATAGACAAAGTAATTACACTACACGCCACTAAGAATTCCTCCCTGCAAGCCTTGATAACATAGATAAGCCATTCACTTTTAGATTGCAAGACGAGAACTTTTAATATTCTGTCTTCAACTTTTTATAGTCTGACTTCAGTCTAAATCACCTTTAAGCTCCGAGGAACTACCAGAAGGCTGGAAAAGAGCTGATGTGTTTCCCATTTTCAAAAAAGGGGAATAAACAGATCCAGGAAACTACAGACCAATCAGTCTGTCATCAATATCTAGGAAGAGCCTGGTAAAGATAATCAAACAATAAATCTGCAAACACCTAGAAGCAAGCAAAGTTATAACCAGAAGCCAACATAGCTTTGTCAAAAACAGATCATGCCAAAGAAATATTATTTAATTCCTTCCCCCTTACTGCCCCCCACCAGGTCAAACGGAGTCATTGCTCACAGTCGCTCATGCCCTCATCACCTCGAGGTTTGATTACTGCAATGCTCTCTACATGGAGCTACCTTTGAAAAGTGTTCGGAAACTTCAGATCGTGCAGAATGCGGCCGCGAGAGCCATCGTGGGGCTTCCTAGATTCGTCCACGTTTCTGCAACACTCCGTGGCCTGCACTGGCTGCCGATCGGTTTCCGGTCACAATTCAAAGTATTGGTAATGACCTTTAAAGCCCTACATGGCATTGGGCCAGAATACATCCGGAACCGCCTTCTACCGCACGAATCCCAGCGGCCGATAAGGTCCCAAAGAGTTGGCCTTCTCCGGGTCCCGTCGACCAAACAATGTCGTTTGGCGGGCCCCAGGGGAAGAGCCTTCTCTGTGGCGGCCCCGGCCCTCTGGAATCAACTCCCCCCAGAGATTAGAACGGCCCCCACCCTCCTTGTCTTTCGCAAATTACTCAAGACCCACCTTTGTCGCCAGGCATGGGAGAGTTAAGATATTCCTTCCCCTAGGCCATTACAAGTTATGCATGGTATGTTTGTGTGTATGTTTGGTGTTTTTTTATTTTTATAATAAGGGTTTTTAGTTGTTTTATTAAATTGGATTGTTACATGTTGTTTTTTATCATTGTTGTTAGCCGCCCGCAGTCTGCGGAGAGGGGCGGCATACAAATCCAATAAATAAATTAAATAAATAAATAAACAGGACCCTGATGTGGCCCTTAATGAAATTGAGTTTGACACCCCTAATGTATACTGCAATGAATATGACCCAAATGTAGAGAACAATATGATAAATCTTGTGTTCACAGCTACAAACCTGCAATATTCTTATAGAATATTTTTTTAAACAATGCAATATTAAGAACATGAATATCAATTGTTCCAAGTAGTAGGAAATGATGGGATGTGAATATTTAAAAAAAAATATAGGTAAGGATACTTTGCTGTAACAAGATGAAATATACAGTTGTTTTAATTGTGTATGTGTGGGTAGTTGTTTTTGTAGTCCTAGTCTAATTAGCATTTTAATTGCTTTTTCTACAATACATTTTTTGAACTTTGGTGTTTAAGTTAATCATATATGAGCTTTCATCTTCTTTTTCTAGTTTATTCTGTGGTTCTCTATTCCCAAGACAAACATAGCAGAAGTCTTTTATCTTAGCCTGTAAGAAAAGTACGTTTCATAACTAACCGGAAGCTATAATCCAGGTTTGATTGCAGAATAGAGCAAAACTGTGAAGGAAAGTAAAGCAAATGTTGAAACTTGTAGAAGACTCACAGCATAAAGTCAACCTACTTAGAAAGCATTTTTGTGCATAAATAAAACTATTTATATGTATCCATTTACTCAATAGTTAATTCTCCCACTACACTTGGAGCTTGTTTATTTATTTATTCCTCATATCTATATAACTTCTCATTTCACAAGAAAGTGACTCTAGGCAGCTTTCAATAAAAAAAACCTTTCTACAACGCAATCAAACACACACACACACACAAGTACACACACAAACACAAACACACTTTTGATTGCATTGTATGATTACATATACATACACACACACACACATATACAGTGGTACCTCTACCTAAGAATGCCTCTACTTAAGAACTTTTCTAGATAAGAACCAGATATTCAAGATTTTTTTGCCTCTTTTTAAGGAGCATTTTCTACTTAAGAACCCAAGCCCGAAAAAATTTCCCAGGAAATTTGAGAGCGGCACGAAGGCCCAGCCAGTTTCCTGCCATTCCCCCTGGGTTTCTCTCTCTGGCGCAGTGTATGGGAGGCAGCCTCGGGCTTGGTGTATTGGAGGCACGTGCTCCTCCTCGCCGCCTCAGAATCCCTCTTTTTTTTCCCAAAGCCTTAAAGTTTTGGGTTTTTTTTGATTCCCCTCACCTCACCTTCTTCCTTCGGCAGCAACTGTCCTCCTCCTCTTCTTCCTCTTCCTCCTCCCACCCAACTTCCGAGCTTTTATTTCGTTCCTATTGGGTTTGCACACATTATTTGCTTTTACATTGGTTCCTATGGGAAAAATTGCTTCTTCTTACAAACTTTTCTACTTAAGAACCTGGTCACAGAATGAATTAAGTTCTTAAGTAGAGGTACCACTGTATATATACTTGCATGCATACATACATACATACATACATACATACATACATACATACCTATATGATATGCAGAGATAAGTTTTAAAACAATTCAAAGTATCTTTATCAAACTTCTAAAGTATTATGTATGAGTAACACAGGTGCATTTATTGATACATACATTTTCTAGAACTTTATAAGCCTGCTTTTATATCTGCTAAACTAAGAAGTACATTACTAGAAATATAATGTAGAGGTGGAAAATAGGTCAGGATTTTTATTTTATTTTATTTTTTGCTTAAAAGTATCTCAAGGGACCTCATTTAGATTAGGACTACCCACTTTCTTCTTAAATTATTCCTCTGAAATGCATTCTGTAAAAGAAAAATTGCTCCAAAGGGCGAAAAAGTTTGATACCCTCTTTTTTCTTTTTGAAATCAACAATAGCTTTATAGTACAATAGAAAGAATTAAAATCAGGGAGATTATAGAAGAACATCAAAGTCAATCTTTAAGAGACTTTGTGAAAGCCTACTGAAAGCAATAGCTCTTTAGGACTCTGTCATGAAGGCAGCCACGACGACACCTAAATACTACACTCTCAAGCAGTGGTCCCCAACGTTTTTTCCACCAGGGACCAGTTTCAGCAAGACAATTTTTCTATGGCCCAGTGGGGGCGGAAAGGGGCGTGGTTGGGGGCGGGATTAAGCATGGGGGTGCTGGTCCTCCCCACCCCTCTTTCCCGCCATCGTCCTGTGGCCGGCAGAACCTGCCTCCCAAGCCCTCTTGCCCAGCGGGAGCTAAGCGCTGGAGAGAGGGGGTCAGGCTGGCCCTCCTGCCTCCCCCCAGCCAAAAACGCGAAAGCGCCCCGCGGCAGAAGCCAAAAGAGGCTTGAGCCTCTCAGTCCTTCCCGCCCCTCTGTCCCATCCATCGTCCTGTGACCGGCAGAACCTGCCTCCCGAGGCCTCTTGCCCGGCGGGAGGCAAAGCGCTGGAGGGAGGGGGTGGCGGCATGAGGGCCGGCAGCTGCTGACTCCACGGACCGGTGCAACATGCCCCGCGGCCCGGTACTGGTCCGCGGCCCGGTGGTTGGGGACCCCTGCTCTAAAGCAGTGATAAGGAGAAGCTATGAGTTGACGTTGGCTTGGTTTTCCATAGGAGGATTCTCCCATAGGAGAAAGAAAGTGGTGGTGGTGGTAGTACGGAAATCTGTTGAGCAATAGTGTTGGGCGAACCGAACCTGCACAATTCAGGTCCATATCGAATTTTGTGGTATTCTGCATGCCGGAACCGAACCCGAGTTTTTTTAAAAATTCATGCTCCGGTTCGGCATTCGAGCCGAACACCATGAAAACCACCGCCCAGCTGTCATCTGCTGAGAAGAGGAGGAGCTGGGCACCGGTGGCGGCGGAGGAAGGCGAACACCGGGGAGCTGTCGGCCGGTCAGGAGGCAAAATAGGAGCGGGAGAATCCCACGAAGAGATTCCGGGGGCGGAACTTTGACGTCACATATACCGGCAGGTTGCTAAAATAAAATAAAAATAAATAAATAAAAAAAATCCGTAAAAATAAAAAACGATGGGATTCCGGGGGCGGAGCTTTGGTGCCAAGGACCGTTCGGGTTCAGCCAAACTTTGTGTGAAGTTCGTCCGAATTTGCCGAACCCGAACACCATTGTGTTCGCCCATCACTATTGAGCAGACAAAAGTAGGCGGAGTCTTAAAATCCAGAATTGAGCTCTTGAATCTTCTTGCTCCCCGCGAACTAGCACTCGCTCATCACTACCCTGTTTCCCTGAAAATAAGGCAGCGTCTTATATTAATTTTTACTCCCAAAGGTACGCTATGTCTTATTTTCAGGGGATGTCTAATTTTTTTTTCAATGATGAAGAATTCACATTTATTGCTGAACAAAAAAATATGAACATTTATTACATACTGTACAGTAGTTGTCATCACAAACCAGCATAACCAGACAAACTGTGAATCCTATCAAGAATTTCTTATAACTACCGTACCGTTATGTACTACTACCATGTTGGATGTGTTTTAAATCTGATTGATGCAGCGTTTTGGGATGCAATTTATGGACAGCAGTGTTATACCTGTTCTGTTCGGGAACGAAACATCACTTCCACTGCTTCGTTGACTTAAGTTAAAAGCTTTGTTGAGGGGGTGGAGTTTCTCACTCAAAATTGCAATCTTTCCTACTCTGCCATTAGGCTATGTTTTTATTTTATCAAATGAATATGGGTCATTTAAAATGTGTGTTGCCTCTCTGCATGAAGGTTCCATTTTTTTATGAGACAACATAGCATCTGTTTCAATAACCTAAGGAACAGCAGGAATTTGCCCAACCACTTTTTATACACCTCAGGTATTAGAAAACCTTGAAGTTAAAAATTATACCAATGGAGGTCAAAAGAAAAAAGGATAAAGCTGTAATTCCTAGTATCATTTCTACTCATTTGCAATCCCCATCCAGTTTACAAATGAGCATATTTATATTCCAAACTTGTGCCATTTCAATGAAGAATAGTACTGTATTCTTCAGAGTATAAGACACACCTAATTTGGGGGGGGGCAAAAATAGGGGGGGGAAACTGCCTACCAGGCAGTGATGGGCTCCTACGGGAACGGTCAGAAACGCAGTTCCAGTAGCAAAATTTGGAGCTCCACCCCAGAGCACCCAACTTACACTGAAAGACGTTGAAACAAAATGCATAAGCCACGCCTACAGTGTGGTAGTAAAAATTTTGGTAGCCCATCACTGCTACCAGGTATTCATCTAGCTAGTGCCCTTAATTTGGTCAGCTTCAGCACATTATTTTATCCCCTGGTTAGGGCTTAAAATAACATTCTTTGAAGTAGGCAGCTGTTCTGTCGGGCTCTCTGGTAGACTTCTCCTGAAAATTCACAGGTACAAATTTCAGACACACACACGTTTGAAAATTCAAAACAATGTTCTTTATAATGAAAAATTACTTAACCTAAGCCCTCTTTTGGTATAGCAAAGAGCACTCATCTCCAAACAAACTGGTAATTTGTACAAGTCCCTTATCAGTTCTGAGATACTTAGCTTGCAGCTGTGAGGCAATTCACAGTCCTTCTTCTTTCACAAAGTGAAACACACTTTGCTCTGGTTTAGTTTCAAAGCGGGGAAAAATCAGCACACAAAAGGTCAAAGTCAGTAAAGCAGTCATGAAACACAACAATCAGATAATCCTCCACAATGGCCAAACCCACAGGCTGCTATTTATAGCAGCCTCACTAATTACCACAGACCCCACCCAACCCCAGGTGGCCTCATTTTCTTTGATAATAATCTCTCAGTTGTTGCTGCCTATGCATCGCTCTCTGCATGCCTGGCTGTATCATTAACTCTTGTTCTGAATCCAAGGAGGAGCTAGATAATTGATCTCCTTCTGAGCTGTCTGCCACACTCTCCTCCTCCCTGTCACTCATGTCTTCTTGGTCAGAGGAGCCTTCATCAGCAGATTCCACCGGGGGCAAAACAGGCCTACAGCATGTGGATGTCTTCCCCACATCCACAGTCCTTGGGGCAGGAGCTGGGCCAGAGCTAACCACAACAGGTAGCAATGGAAAAAAGCCTACAAAGACTTAGGGCTGGAAAAAAACATTTTGGGAGCGAATAACAATGAATAAAAGCCTGCAAGCCGGGAAGCGCCAGGAAGATCATTAGGACTGGGGGGGAAAGCTTTGAAAAAGCTACATTCAGAGTATAAGATGCATCTAAATTTTCAGCCTCTTTTAGGGGAGAAAAAGGTGTGCCTTATACTCTAAAAATAAGTGTAGTTATTGGAAGTAATTGTAAGTGAACAAAAATCTGAATTTGTAGAACTAAATAAAAATACTACTCCCTTAATTCTCTTTACAGAGCTTATGCAGTTTGGTTCATAAATCTAAAGCTTTATTAAAGATTAACTACTATTTTTGCAAAATGTTGATCCACCTTTCTAATGTTGGTCGATTGCATTACACTTTACTAAACAAAAATATTGACTGTCAACTAGATAAACCTTCAAAGAGGTGGCTTGATTTGAAGACATTCACTTGGAACCATCCCGTCAAAGTAGAGTCATAATTTGAAGCAGGGATTTACTTCAAAGAAATACATTGAAACAGGTACTTTCAAAGTATTTTGTAAGCCCTTTGAAGTGCTGCGCAAATTCAGTGGTTTTTCTGTCCCTCCTGGGGGTTTTACACACAATCTACAAGTTGCACCTTCACTCTCCCGTTTAGAAAGAAAGCAGAACTGAACGGTGTGATGGGCACACTGAGTTTGACAAGAGTAATCAGCCAATGGGGTTTGCTTCCTTATTTCATATTTTATCAAGCTGGGATTTTATTCAGGCCCTGAGATCTCAAATTCTTTCACGGGTTTAGCCACAGGCTTTAGATTTGTTCTGTTTTGTGCTAATGGGAAGCTACGTTTCTGTGCTGAATTTGCAAACAGAACTGGGAGATCAAATCGCACACATTGAAATAGTCTAGTCCAGAGGTGTCAAACTCAAGACCGAGGGGACAGATCCAGCTGAGGAGTGCTCCAGATCACCTTTGAAACAGCAAAGGACCTGCCTCTGCCAGTGAAAATGGAGCTTGAGAGGGCCCTCGAGATACGTTTTTGCTGTCAGTGTGTTGCAGGACACCATCACAGCCAAAAATGGAGTGCATGAGGGCAATGGACGCACCTCCCAAGCTGTTTTCACAGTCAGAGGGTTGTATGCATAGTTCCCTCTAAGCTGAGCAGTGAGCAATGGCTCACTTAAAAATCATCATCAACTCAGAGTTTTTCAAACCTGCCCAGAAGCCGAGAAGGAAAGAGTGAGAGGGAAAGAGTGCCGCCCAGTCCCGAAGGGACTGCCGCTCAGACACTATACTTTTCCGCCCACCACCCAAAAAAATTAGACATGTAGTAATATATATAAGGGTAAAGTGAACTTAGAGGAGAGGATATATGAAAGAAAGAGAATATATATAAGTGAGAGAAAGGAAAGACAATTGGACAGGGGACGAAAGGCACACCAGTGCACTTATGTACGCCCCTTACTGGCCTCTTAGGAACCTGGAGAGGTCAATCGTGGAGAGTCTAAGGGAGAAATGTTGGGGGTTAGGGGTTGACACAATTGAGTCCGGCAATGAGTTCCACGCTTCGATAACTCGATTGTTGAAATCATATTTTTTACAGTCAAATTTGGAGCGGTTCGTATTAAGTATGAATCTGTTGCGTGCTCTTGTGTTGTTGCGGTTGAAGCTGAAGTAGTCATTGACCAGTAGGATGTTGCAGCATATGATCTTGTGGGCAATACTCAAATCGTGTTTTAGGCGCAGTAGTTCTAGGCTTTCTAGAATGGAACTTGGGAGCCCATTTTTGCTGACAAAGTACTCGGGCGAATACCATGAGTGATGTCGAGCTGGCCACACCCACCCTGCCATGCCCATGCCAGGCCTCTGAGGTCAAACACAACCTTGATGCAGCCCTCAATGAAATTGAGTTTGACGCCCTTGGTCTAGTCCAGGGGTAGGCAAAGTTGGCTCTTCTATGACATGTGGACTTCAACTCCCAGAATTCCTAAGCTAGAATGATTGGCTCAGGAATTCTGGGAGTTGAAGTCCACAAATCACAGAAGAGCCAACTTTGCCTACTCCTGGTCTAGTCAATCAACCTGTAATCAACTCGGTTCACTTCTCAGTATTCCGAATATCCTGCAAATTCAAACTGCAAAATTAGGACCGTTTATTTATCTCTTGATAAAGTGGTGAATGAAAGCCAGACTAACATTTACAGGAATGGCTCCAAATGTTTACTATAACAGGTGCAAGTTTACGAGCAGTCCTTTTTTTCCTCTGCCAGTTTTTCTATGCATCTTTTTTATCGGTGTAATATTGCATCTCATTGTCA
Source organism: Erythrolamprus reginae (assembly GCF_031021105.1). NCBI lineage: Eukaryota > Metazoa > Chordata > Lepidosauria > Squamata > Dipsadidae > Erythrolamprus > Erythrolamprus reginae. The sequence goes on along the minus strand of NC_091953.1, from coordinate 26,142,560 downwards.
CAGCCGTGATTCTGCTGCGCCTGCTAATTAATTAAATAACTGATGGACTCAACAAGCCCAAAAGCCTAAATTCGGGTGTCACTCAGTACTAAGTTCTATGGTCAATGATTCTCTTGGTACCCTGAACAACTCAATGATCAACAAAGCTACATCACACAAGAGCAAACCAGAGTTCTCGGAGAGTGGCGGCATACAAATCTAAATAATAATAATAATAATAATAATAATAATAATAATAATAATAATAATAATAGTTTCTTCAATGCCACGTTGATCCTGATCTGCCAGTGAAAAAAATTGGGGGTGGGGGAGAAATAACCACTGTTTTTGAATACTGTTTTTTAAATTAGAATAAGGGAATTTCTTCAGCATATTCTCTGGTTGCTAAAAAATTTGGAGGCTCTTGTGTTACCCTTTTTAAATTCTTATTAGCTCTGCCTTGAAAAGGAAACATTACCGAGAAACGTTTAAAAATGCATTGTTCCTGAAATTTTGCAAAAGTTTCTCCGGGTCCCGTCAACTAAACAATGTCGTTTGGCGGGACCCAGGAGAAGAGCCTTCTCTGTGGCGGCCCCGGTCCTTTGGAACCAACTCCCCCCAGAGATTAGAATTGCCCGCACCCTCCTTGCCTTTCGTAAGCTTCTTAAAACCCACCTCTGCCGTCAGGCATGGGGGGACGGAGATATTCTTTCCCCCTAGACCTTACAATTTACGCATGGTATGTTTATATGTATGTTTGGTTTTATAATAAGGGGTTTTAAAGTTGTTTAGTATTGGATTGTTACATGCAGTTTTTGTCACTGTTGTTAGCCGCCCCGTGTCTGCGGAGAGGGGCGGCATACAAATCCAATAAATAAATAAATTGAAAACGGCCAGAATAACTTCAAAACCCTTTTACTGCCTCCAGCAGCACCCCAAAACCACCACAATATCAAAATGGCAGGTGTTACTATGTCATTGTTTATAATGTCTACATAAATTACATCATTTGTGTGATGAAGCTATGTGGCATTATCCTCCACAAGTCCTGTAACCGTTCCAGCTCTTTTCATTCTCTTCTAGCAAACAACGAAGCAGCTGCAAGTATTTTGATGCTTCCCAATCATGGCTTATAGAAAATCTTTCCTTGCATGGGATCTCAAATGTCAAATTGCATACTTGTACCAGATCATACTTCTTCAAATCTCCCATCTGAATAAAATTACATCTGATTTGGACACCACCAGCATTTGTTTGACATCTACCCTGTTTCCCCGATAGTAAGACACCCCCGATTGTAAGACGTATCGGGGGTTTCAGGGGGGTCGGCTAATATAAGCCGTACCCCGAAAGTAAGACATATGTCTTACTTTCGGGGAAACACGGGGGTATTGCCGGGGGGGGGAGCCCGATGACGTTGCTTCCAAGCTCCCCGCGCACCCCTCGCCTTCGTCTCAGCGCGGCGCCACCGCCTCTTCCCCGGCTTGGCAAAGCGAAGGACGGCGCTGGTCCGAAGTGAGCCGAGCGGGCGGCGGCTTGCAGCGAAGGCGCTCGTCCCAGCAACCGAGTCCTGCCGAGGCTCGGCTGCAAGCGGCCTGCGAGGCCGACCGGCTCCGAGGTGAGCGGCCGGAGATGCGCCCTCCTTCGCCCGCCTCCTTTCCGGCAGGCAGGTGGGGCTGCCCAACTGCGCAGAGCGGCTCCTCCCCTCCAGACACACGCTTCCCCGACACGCGTCTGCGGCTCCACGTGTGCACGCCGCTTGGAGCCCTGAGGTTGAACTTGGAAAAGGACTCACGAGGCTCCTGTCCCGCAGCTGCCCTTCTGGACTCTGGGGAGATGCCTTCGGGAACGCGACCCTTTCAATTTTTTTCCAATGTAAGACATACCCCGAAAGTAAGACGTAGTGGGGCTTTTGGGGGTAAAAAGAAAGTAAGACACTGTCTTACTTTCGGGGAAACACGGTATATCTTACTAGAAGTAGTTAAAGATCTACAACATTAATTTGTATAAATACTGTTTACAACACTACGCCCAACAGTGGCAGTCAATTTATACGGATTGATTTTCAAAAAGCTGATAGGAGAACCAGGAAATATTAGAACTGTAGAGCAAAAAATGATATTAAAAAAAAATGATGACGCATGGCAATAGCAAACTGCTCTCATATTACTACATAGAAAATTACATGAACAGATCCATAAAATCCATGAATACAGCTTGAAGATGTTCTTGCCTTAACACCTGGAATAGATCTACAATATTTAACGTTTGTTGTGGATAACATGGCTAGCGTTGTCCACACATAATGTGAACATTAATTCTTCTCTACTATCCTGCATGTGTCTCTAATGATAGATGAAGATATATTTAAAACGTCTCGTGTTCAAACTCTGCAGTGATAACTAGTTTAAAATTTAAACTAATATAATATTAATTGTCCACAACTTTGGTCCAGAGTTTAAAAAGAATAACACAGCTAAAAACCGTGGGTGACTTTGATTTAGTTATATTCGTTCCTTTCATAAAAAATAATACAATCATTGCATGCAATGTGATAACCATTATTGAAGGCAAAGTCACATGTGCCAGCTAAGTTAAAAGTTAGGCATAGTCACACTATTTATTTTCCAAATTGGCTTAACAACATCAATAACAGCAAACTAAACAGAAGAACAAGGCAAATTAAGATGATATACAATAGTGATAACAAATGTTTTGTAGCACAAAATCTATGCCTATTTAAAAGTAAACCTTTTTGAAAAGTAAACCTTGTTGAATTCAGTGAACATTTATACTCATTTTTAAGCATGAGACGATATTAATACTAGCAAAGTTCTGGAGACTGTATTCTTCTGAAGTAGCACAACTACTGAAAAATATATTATAATTGTAATAAAATCTATACAGTAGTACCTCTACCTAAGAACGCCACTACTTATGAACTTTTCTAGATAAGAACTGGGTGTTCAAGATTTTTTTTGCCTCTTCTCAAGAACCATTTTCCATTTACAAACCCAAGCGTCCAAAACTGTAACCGGAAAAGGCAGGGAGAAGCCTCCATGGGGCCTCTCTAGGAATCTCCTGGGAGAAACAGGGCCTCCACCCTCCCTGTGATTTCCTCAATTGCACACATTATTTGCTTTTACATTGATTTCTATGGGAAAAATTGCTTCTTCTTACAAACTTTTCTACTTAAGAACCTGGTCACGGAACGAATTAAGTTCGTAGGTAGAGGTACCACTCTATTCTTCAGGCTTTTCCAGTTGGCACACATTGGCAATTTGGGAATACAGTGCCTGTCACTCGCATAATAATTTGCACCAAGAATAAAGAAAAGTTGTAGGCCAACATTGCTTGGAGAAGATTGCTATACATTTAAAGACACCAGAAAGATCCATGATGATTACTAAACATTGTGGAGAAGCCAATAATGTTGGCAGTATACAGTGTTCCCTCGATTTTTGCGGGTTTGAACTTTGCGAAAAGTCTATACCACGGTTTTTCAAATATATTCAAATATATTAATTTAAAAATACTTTGCAGGTTTTTTCTCTATAGCACTGTTTTTCCTGCCCGATGACATCATATGTCATCATCAAACTTTCATCTGCCATTAATAAATATTTTTTTAAATAAACTTTAATAAATAAACATGGTGAGTACTTATCTAAATGGTTGCTAAGGGAATGGGAAATTGCAATTTAGGGGCTTAAAATGTTAAGGGAAGGCTTGTGATACTGTTCATAACCAAAAATAGTGTATTTACTTCTGCATCTCTACTTCGCGGAAATTCGAATTTTGCGGGCGGTCTCGGAACGCATCCCCCGCGAAAATCGAGGGAACACTGTATAGCACAACTTCTACAATCCCAGTTCTGGATGAGCAAAAGCAGATGTGCGCTATATACATTTTGTGATTTAGAAATGCCGTACGTAGATGGTGAAGTCTTGAAATTTCACAACTGCTACAACTCTCACACTGAACGGCTACTGGCTCATCGCATCCCCACAGAAACACTACACCACAGCAAACCTGTCAATGTTATTAATTTAAGAAATAATTAGCCCCTATGAAGTCTTTTCATGGCATTTCACCAGATGGTCAGGGAGAGGCAGTCAGCTAAAATCAAGCTGGTTCAGCACCTAAGGAAATGTCAAATACTTACAATTTGTGCTGTCCTGTGTAAGACAAGTAACATGAATCTTAAATGTGCTGCATTGGCTCCCAGATAACAAGATCCCTAACTTTTGTTTTCCATCTCAGTTTTAACTCATCCTGTACTTCTTCCACATCAGGCAATATATAAAATAGGTGGTCCATGAGATTCAGATGTCCTGGATTGTCTTCATCATGTTCCATAATTTATGAAGAAACAGAGCACAGTCAACAAATTGGAATGCATCAAACCTATGACTGAATGAATTAACTCTTAATTAACCTCCGGGACTGCCTTCTGCCGCACAAATCCCAGCGACCAATTAGATCCCACAGAGTTGGCCTTCTCTGGGTCCAATCGACTAAACAATGTCATCTGGCGGGGGGCCCAGGGGAAGAGCCTTCTCTGTGGCGGCCCCGGCCCTCTGGAACCAACTCCCCCGGAGATCAGGACTGCCCCCACCTTCCTTGCCTTTCGTAAACTCTTGAAAACTCACCTATGTCACCAGGCAAGGGGAAATTAGCTATTATAATTTATGTATGGTTTATTTGAGCTGTATGATTATTTTTATAAGGGTTTTAAACTGTTTTTTAACTATTGGATTTGTATATTGTGTATTGTCCTGTTGTGAGCCGCTACGAGTTCTTGGAGACAGGCGGCATACAAATCTAATATATTATTATTATTATTATTATTATTATTATTATTATTATTATTATTATTATTTCAATATAACACAGCAAACAAGATCACTATGCTGGATTTCGTATTTCATCACCAGTCGGGCGCTTTCCAAGCACCTAGGACTGTGTGATGTAGCAGCGAATTATGTTTGCCAATCCCAGTAAAGCGGCCTTTTGCAATTGACAGATGGAGATTTTGTCAATTCCGATGGTTTTCAAATGTCCGCTGAGATCCTTTGGCACTGCCCCAAGCGTGCCATCAAGTCTGCACCACAACCCAAACTTTTGATTCTCCATTATGATTTCATTTCTTACATACTGCGTGGAATATAAATAGATCTTTACTTGGTTGGTCTAAGATTGGTCTATGTTGGTTTATGACTGAAGAGTCATTGAAACACTTCCTCTTAATCCAATGTGCTACACAGGGTTGCTATCATGAAGAGAGCTCAAGGAACGAAAATGAAATATGCATTTAACAAATAAACAATAAAGCTAAATCAAACAAACCCACACCAGAACTATGTTATGTCCCTTGAGTTGCACTAAGCAGAGCAAAGAAGCCTGAATCATGAGATGCCTATGTGGTAAACCTTCCAGATTATTTATATTGTTCAGTAGTGAACAAATGGTAAACAATATAGTAAGCGACATGGTAGTGCATGCTTCAAAGATGGAGTGAAAAAAAAGTTTCACATTTAAGGGTGATAAAAACAGAACACTCTTTGGCTGTTCATTAAAGTAGCCCAACCTTGCTTAAGCTTCCATGGAACCCTTTTAAAAAAGTTATAACTTCTTTAAGATCCATTTGAAAATAAACACATTCCAAAGAAATGTTCGGAACCATTTTTTAAGTACAGTGGTACCTCTACCTAAGAACACCTCTACTTAAGAACTTTTCTAGATAAGAACCGGGTGTTCACTATTTTTTTGCCTCTTCTCAAGAACCATTTTCTGCTTAAGAACCCGAGCCTCCAAAACTGTAACTGGAAAAGGCGAGAAGAAGCACATGTTATATGTTATACGTTGTGTGTATGTTTTATATTATAAAAATCAATAAAAATATTAATAATAAAAAAATAAAAGGCGAGAAGAAGCCTCTGTAGGGCCTCTCTAGGAATCTCCTGGGAGGAAACAGGGCTGGAAAAGGCAGGGCGAAGACTCTGTGGGGCCTCTTTAGGAATCTACTGGGAGGAAACAGGGCCAGAAAAGGCAGGGAGAAGCCTCCGTGAGGCCTCTCTAGGAATCTCCTGGGAGAAAACAGGGCCTCCACCCTCCCTGTGGTTTCCCCAACAAAGGGCTTATTTGCTTTTACATTGATTCCTATGGAAAAAAATGCTTCTTCTTACAAACTTTTCTACTTAAGAACCTGGTCACGGAACGAATTAAGTTCGTAAGTAGAGGGACCACTGTATTAATATATTTGCAAGAATTCTATAACTGTATTAATCAATCAGGAATATGATTGCAATAAAACATGCATATTTTGCTACCACGCATAATCAAGCATCATGGAACTACATACAAATTCCATCATAGGCAGAACGCAGTCAAGTAGGAAATACATCTACATTCTCTTTTTTTAAGAAAAAAAATCTTTTCTGGGTATAACAATACATCACAAGGGATTCCAAGGGTGGAAAACCAATCAACCCTTTTAATTAGCCTAGTGACAAAAAAGTAGGGGGCAAATCAATCTTAATTTAAATGTGCATTTAAAAAACTTTTTGCAAACAGTTTGTAAATTTGTACACTCATCATTTATCACTCTTAACTTGGAAAGGCAGTGGGGAAAAACACCACTCCGGTCAATTGGTTTCACACATTAAAACTCTTAAATAGCTTTTTAGGTATGTTACTATTCTGAATGACCCCGTGGAAATTATGGAAATTAGCATGTTACAGCTGACAGTCAGAATTATTGTGGCACTGCTATTTCCTGGTAATTAATTTCCGTGAACTGAAATAGGAAAATTTTGGAAGTATTATGACTGTCAACAAACGGACAGCTATGAGAAGCGATCATACCAGTCAATCAGATAGTTACCTCAATTCAGTTATGCACAACTTAACCCTGCAGCCTATTATCATTTAAAATAAAGATAACCAAATTCAACCTGCTTATATATAAGCAATGATACATTCATTACTTACTATTTAATATTTGCCCTAATAACACCAAGAATCTGTGTCACACAATGGCCCACCAATTGTCCATGGGGATCTTGAGCAGAAAGAAAAGGCAAAAACCCTCCCTTTCCCTTGACCCCCAACGAATGGTACCCAAGGGAATCCTGCCTGCCTCAACCAACATAACCAACGCTTGGACATCCGTTTCAATAACCGCCGATACACTTGGCATCCATGAATTTGCATTTCTGAAAATCCAAGCAATCTGATAGAAATCTTGGAAACAGAGAAATTAGGCGTTGATTGCTTACCTGAACGCCTCTTCTCGTACGGTGAGCGGGTACAGCAGTCACATGGGTTGCTCATGTCCAATCCGGTGGAACTGAGCCTAGTGTTAAAAAAGCTTGCCGGATCCGCCCCTTCCCCAGAATTCGCGAATCCATAGACTAGGCTCAGCTGTGAAGCTCTGTAGTGTTCAACTCTTATTGTTAGAGGAAAAAGGAATATAGAAAGGTAAGGAAGACACATACAAGGGCGGGAAGTGACTGCTGTACCCGCTCACCGTACGAGAAGAGGCGTTCAGGTAAGCAATCAACGCCTATTCTCCGTACTGAAGGAGCGGGTCCAGCAGTCACATGGGACATACCCAATAGATGGTCCCTAGGGTGGGATTAGCTTGCTATCGTGTGAGATAACGGATTGGAGTACCCTTCTGCCGAAGGCAGCGTCCGCTGAAGCGTAAGCATCAATCTTGTAGTGCCTGATGAAGGAATTTGGCGAGGCCCAAGTGGCTGCTTTGCAGACCTCCTCCAACGGGGCTTGAGTCGCCCAAGCGGCCGAGGTGGCTGCGCTCCTGGTGGAATGCGCAGTGATGTTCCTTGGAACTGAGAGGGAGGCCGATTCATAGGCCTTAGCTATAGTCCCTCTGATCCAACGGCCTATTACTGTTGAAGACACCTTGGTCCCCATGACTCTGGGGTGATAGGCTATAAACAGTGCTTCTGACCTCCGAAAGGGTCCTGTGCGTTGGATATAGATTCTCAGCGCTCTAATAAGATCCAGAGTGTGCCATCTAATTGCCAAGGGATGGTCTCGTTGGAGGCAGAAGGAAGGTAGGACAATATCCTGAGTTCTGTGGAACATGGAACTGACCTTGGGTAAGAAGGTAGGGTCCAGTCGCAAGACTACCTTGTCCTGATGAAATTGACAAAGGTCCTGTCTGATTGAGAGGGCAGCCAGCTCCGAAATGCGTCGTGCAGAGGTAATAGCCACCAGGAATGCTACCTTAAAGGATAAGTACCTGAGGGACGCTGATTTTAGGGGTTCGTATGGTGCCTGCGTGAGGGAATGGAGAACCCGTGGCAAATCCCAAGAGGGATACCTGTGGACCTTGGAAGGTCTGAGGTTGGCTATGCCCTTGAGGAATTCCTGAACCTCTGGAAAGGATCGGAGAGGCTGTCTGCGGGGGCCCCCTAGGACAGATGAAATGGCTGCCAGATGACGCCGGAGGGTGCTGGTAGAAAGTCCTTTATGGAAGCCTTGCATAAGGAAGGAAATGATTCTGTGTATGGGGATGCACAGAGGGGAGAGGCCTTCCTGTAGACACCACTGGTGGAACTTGGACCACGTGTGGTCGTAGATTCGATTGGTCGAACTCCTTCTGGCCTTTAAAATGACCTCCGCTGTATCGGGGTCATGACCACGCAGTTCTAAGTCTCTCCTGATAACAGCCAGGCGGTGAGGTGGAACCACTCCGGGTCTGGATGGAATGAGGCCCCCTGCCGCAGCATATCCCCCGAAACGGGGAGTCGCCAGGGGTCCTGGACGGACAACTGTTGGAGATCCGCGAACCAGGGCCGGCGGGGCCAATGAGGAGCGATTAAGATTACTCGGGCCCTCTCGGTGAGGACCTTGTGAATCACGTCCGGGAGGATTGGAATTGGAGGAAATGCGTAAAGTAGGCCTGGAGGCCATGGGCTCCGGAGGGCATTGATTGCTTCCGCTCCCGGGGATGGAAATCTGGAAAAGAAGCGAGGGAGTTGGGCGTTCGCATTGGTCGCGAAGAGATCCAGAGTAGGTAGGCCGAATCTGAGGCAGATTTGATGGAACAGGTCCTGATGGAGGTTCCACTCTCCTGGATCTATCGTTGCTCGAGATAGCCAGTCCGCCTGGACGTTGAGGCTCCCCGAGATGTGGTCGGCTAGGAGCGACCGAAGATGTTTTTCCGCCCAAAGGCCTAACTTGAGAGCCTCCCTCATGAGTGCCTTGGATCTCGTGCCCCCCTGTCTGCAGATATGGCTTTTTGTGGCAATGTTGTCGGTGAGAATGAGAACGTGCCGGTTGGGAATGCGAGGAGAGAAATGTTTCAGAGCCAGGGAAACGGCTCTTAATTCTAGCCAATTGATTGGCTTGGAGGCTTCCTCCGGGGACCACGTGCCCTGGGCTATCATCCCCTGGGCGTGGGCGCCCCATCCCGATAGGCTGGCATCTGTGGTGATGACAAATTGATCCGGGCACCTGAACGGGGATCCTCTGTCCATGGCCGGAGACTTCCACCACTTGAAGGATCTGCGAACACTCAGTGGGATGACAATGCGTCGATTTGAGTTGCTGTGCCCCGATCTCTGAAAAGGCAACAGAAGCCACTGGAGTTCCCTAGCATGAAGGCGAGCCCAGGGAATGATGCCTATGCATGACACCATCTTCCCCAAAAGGGAAGATAGAGTAACTATGGATACTGAAGGATTAGATAAAACGTTAGAAATTAACTCCACTATGCTGAGTTTTCTCTCGGGAGAGAGAAAAACCTGGGAAGATTTTGAATCAATAATGGATCCCAGGTGAGGAATGGAAGTGGAAGGTTGGAGGTGACTTTTGTCAAAGTTGATGGAAAACCCATGGTCCTGAAGGACTGACATGGTAACAGAAAGGTCTGATTTCACTCTCTCTAGGGAGTTCCCATGAATTAAAATATCATCAAGATAACATAAAATGTGGATGGGAGACGCCCGGATATAGGCCGCCAGGGACCCCAAGAGCTTTGTAAAGACCCGAGGGGCCGAGGAAAGGCCAAATGGCATCGCCCTATACTGGAAATGCCTGCCTTGAAAGGAAAAACGTAAAAATTTTCTGTGGCATTTGGCTATAGGAATGTGAAGGTAGGCCTCAGTGAGGTCTAAGGAGACCATGAAATCTCCCGAGTGAATGGCGGCCAAAATAGAAGACAAGGAGTGCATCTTAAACTTTCTATATTTGATGAATAGGTTTAGTTTCTTTAAATCCAAAATGGCTCTCCAACCTCCGGAGGACTTTGGAACCATAAATAGGATGGAATAAAACCCTTGGCCCTTCTGACCGGAAGGGACCGGTTGAATGGCTCTAATGGACAATAGATGAGAAATGGCCTCCTCCATACGGTTACAATCTGAGGATGACCTGGGAGAAGGGCAGGAAATAAAACGTTTAGGGGGAGGAGAAATAAATTCTAAAAGAAGGCCTGTTTGAACAGTGTCAATGACCCAAGGGTCCTTGGAGGTGAGACGCCAATTTGAAGCGAAATGAGCTAGGCGACCCCCTATGGCAGGGGTCAGGAACCTTTTTGGCTAAGAGAGCCGTAAACGCCACATATTTTGAAATATAATTCCGCGAGAGCCGTACGTATCTCCCTTTCTCTCTTTCTTTCTCTCTCTCTTTCTCTCCCCCTCTCTTTGTCTCTTTCTATCTCTTTCTCTCCCTCCCTCTATCTTTCTCTTTTTATCTCTCTCTTTCTCTTTCTCTCTCTCTCTTTCTCCCCCTTCTCTCTGAAGTGGGGAGGGCCGGGTTGGCACCAAGGGAGCTCGAGACGGGGTGCAAAAGCAAACTACTCTGCTGGCCCAGGCCCACATCGGAAGGAAGGAAGGAAGGAATGGTAAAAGGGGCGATCAAGAGAGGAATGGGTGAATGAATGGACGGAGGGTGGGAAGGAAGGAAGGAAAGAGGGAAGGGACAGGAACAGAGGAAGGGTGCAAAGAAAGCAAGGAAAGGTGTGAAAGGGGAGAGTAAGAGAAGAAG